>NW_004797658.1:160806-180328 GCF_000002075.1 Aplysia californica
CTGGGAGAGCGTGAGCCCTCTGTGCAGTGTTATTTTTTTCAAGTCTTCTACCTTTTTACAAGAGGGGTTTCATTAAGGAGAGACCGTGAGAACGGGCTGGTTGATTGCTGAGCCCTAAAGACATTTGATTGGCTGTTAGGTTACTATAGTTGTAAGCGGAGACAACAGTGATTGGATAAACGAGCAAGCCGCCAAGTTGATCACTCTGTGTTCACTGCGGTTGATCAGAACAGTTTTAACTGCTTATTTCGTTATTTTCATTTGCCTTGGGGTAGACTTGAGGGTGGGGGTGGGGGCTCAAGCCCGTGAGCCCTTCACTACCCACCGCCACTGTTTGCAACTACCTATATATAGATACTGAGTGTATTCTGTGAAAATATTAACTCTGTAGCTTTATAGATAAGAAAATTACGCCTGCACTAAAATAACGCTTTATAGGGGGTCGTGACACCCTAAAGTGTAAAAATTTGCCCGGAGCGCTGAACTAAGGTACATCTGACTACCTGAATAACGTACAAGACCCCCGAAGTCATATAAAATGCCCTTAAATGATTGCTAAGTCTGTGCATAACGGATTTAGAAAAAAGCATGCTTGTCTTCCCTTAAAGTGGTGTATGTAAATTTCACATCTTTTAGTGCCAAGATAGCAGACCTTGGAAGGCCACACATCAGCTCAGGCTTTCCATTTAGTTGCTTTGGGTCTATCCTTGCCCATTTACTCTTTTTTTTAAGAAATGAGAGCTAGATCTCCAAGGTCCTCATGTAGAATCTAGATTCAAATGTCTCAGAAAGAAAATTTGTCTCTTCCCGACTGTTTTCATTACCGAAGGGCAACCGTGGGCTACTTTAACTCGTACCAACTCGTTGGTTTTCTTTTCCTTCCAAGAAAATTTCAAGTCTCTAGCAATACTCAATAAAACTCTCACCACTCGGGAATCGCTTCATCACAGATGCCAGTGCGGCAGGTTACACAGGGAACAGTGTAGTTGGGTACAGAGAAGCGCAATGACACCACAATACATTTAACCCTATCCATACGCCCTGGGGTCATTTTGTACCCCCGGGTCTGTATTCTTCACATTTTAGAATACTTCTAGTAGTACGAAGATCTCTGTGAAACTTTCAGCATTTCTCAAAAAATCATTTCGACAGACTGCTATACAAACGTACGGATCGGGTTAACGAGTAAGTTTCCTCTTTGGAAGTATTGGCACGGAGTTTCCCACTTCGTATGGATATAAAACCCCACGTACGGATAAGACTAATGGCCACTCAATAATGGACAAAAGAAAGAGATAGACAAAAGCAAAAGAAGTAATCATGAGAAAGAAAAGTAGGACCTAGCAGCAGTGTCTTCTGACAAACGAGTGGTCAAATTAGAGGTAAATCATATTAAAATTGTAATACTAATAGACCGACTCTACAAGCACAGCTTACATCAATTATTTATTTGTTTGAGTAAAGAGAAGCAGATCTCACAACTCATTTTTTTCTGACTGGGAAGTTAATGTATGCCTAGGTGCTTTTATGCCCCTACCAACACAATTTAGATTATTTTTAGGGCTTCCCACCCTGCCTGTCTGGGCCAACCCAGGCTGACAGGTTTGCAACATTCTAAATTCTAGAAGGAAAGAATGAGATACTCATACTTGATAACAATTTTCCACATTTCAAAATTGAACTTGGGTCCCCTAAATTATACGAGAGCAAAGTGCCTTACCGCTACACCACTGATGCTGATAGTCATTTTGTGCAGGGAAAAAGAGACAGACAGACAAGTAACTGAAGGATAGAAAAGAAAGACTTACCAGTGATGCCTTCAAATAATCTATAAAATAAGACAGACAGATGGAAACAACAAAGAACGGGCAGACGTAGGACCTACCAGTGGCTCCCTCCATCTACAACTAAACTTATTGTTTTAGTAAGCATTTTACAGCACTTGCAACACAATTAGGTCACATTACATAAGTGCCATAGATTAAAAAGGTATTACAAGGGAGCAACAAACAAAAAAGGAGGAGAATTAAGGACGATCTAAATGCTTGATAGGAAAGAAGGAGCAAACTGCACTGGAGCACCTGCCAACCACCCATCCTCCAACTACACACAAAGAAAACATTTGGACAAAACAAGGAAAAATCCAAAAGCCGTGTACAAATGTCTACATTTATTCCTCATGAAGTATGAAGCACACATAAATAATTTACAGCTGATGACGATGAAGATCAAATTAATGGAGTGGAAGAGATTTGCAATAGTTTCTCATAACCATGTGTAACTATTTATAGTATCAAGGCTAGCGAAAAATATATATTGAGGAAGATGGGAAATGGGAAAACAGAAAAAAAAAAAACCAACAGGAAAAAGAAAAAGCTTTCTAACTCCTCCCAATGTTGACTATGGAGATATGAGAAACAGTAATCACAGCTTTCTGATGACCTTGCCATGATAAAGAACGAAAAATTTTCATGGCGTATGTGCAGACACGACAACTTCCACAGCACAAGAACTCCACGAACATCATGGGCAAATGAATTGGAACAGAAAGTGTTTTAGTACGAATTTTACTGCACTTGCAACACAATGAAGTCATACAAGTGCCGAAGATTTGAGGTGTTACTAGAGAGTAACGAACATGTAACAAGAAAAGAAGGAGGAGAGATAAGGATGATGACAGACGTTTGATAAGAAAGAAGGAGCAAACCACACTAGGACACCCGTCAATCACCCACACAGAAAGTGAGGGCAGAAACCATACATACAAGTCAGGACATACATGGGAGAAAATATCATACATCAGATCATGAGCAATACATTCATACATAATTCATCCCATCTCAACAAAATATTTCTGTTTCACAAGACATGGAAGTGTCTCACTCACACAACTGGTCATCGCGCACACTCATCACCATACAACACGCTGTCACCCTGACTTACACACACCTGCCTCTATTCCACAAAACAACACACATTCATCCACGTATGCATCAATTCTAATCCCAGCTCAAACAAATAAAGTAATGACAATCACAACTTCATTTTATCTCTCATTCATAAACTGAAAACAGCAAAAAACAAAATAACGAACCATATGAATGAATAAGAGATAAACAAGAAAGATTGTACAATTGACACAGATACAATACCAATGTAATGAATGTAATGTACTTCATAGAGGAAAGTATACAGTAGTTGAGACAACCCATCAACTCTACAGCCCCAACCCAACAATGTCCTCCCCAGTCTCTTTCACAAAACACACACAAAGACATTATTTATCAATCATACATGTATGTTAGGACAAAGAACATTTGTGAAGAACGTCAACAAAATGTGTTACTTCTCCCACTCCACACATGGAGATATCTGCCAAAAAATCAGCCCCATTTTCTGTAAGTTTAACATGTCTTTTGTAACTTGTTCTTTCATACTTATACTATACATGGTACCGGTACAAATTCCACCTCTATCATATTTGATGTACTGGTATCTATTTGGATTTCCACAGGGTTCACTCACTTTGTCAACATGCCTCACAAATCACTCAACGTAATGTAGAGGACGGGACAGTGACAGCTTGATATTTTGAAAAACAACAACCCAAAATTGTGACAACTAAAAAAAATTATTCCAAAATTCAGGGCTCCTTGTTTATCTTCTTGAGTCTTTACCAAGTAGGTCTACAACAATGTAACATAAGGATTATCAAGATTCATCTGTTTTGCCTATGTTACTGCGGTGGGCCACTGACTCTACTGGTGTGTGTGTGGGTGGAGGTTACCTTGACCGTGGTACATTTATGCGTTGACCCCAACCAACCATCCATGACTACCAGCCGCTTGCCACATTGACTGGTTCATGCCCTGGACCTTACAGAACTACAAGGTTTCCATTCTTCAACTTGTTTGGAGGGTACACTATACGTAAAAACTGAAAAATCCCAGACAAAGAGACACTACACATGTGAGAACCAAGTACGCCAAAAAAAAAGAAGGTTAAAGTTTCACTTTTTCATAGCCATCAATCAAAGTACGTTGTCAAAAAAATAAAAAATAAAATCGACTTTCATTTTCAGTAAATACATGGTAGCATATATGTAAATTGTCATTAGGTCTTATCACTACATTTTAAATAATGAAGCATTGAATAAATCATTTAACAGTATGTTCTGGCCTGTAGGCCTATTTCTATTTCTTATTTTTTACTAAGATAAATGTTGGCTTAAGTAATCAATTAAAAAAAAGACAAAGATAGAGCATTTATGAATAGGACAATGAGACAAGATCATTTATGGTGCAAACATATATGACAATAACATGCATAATGTAGGAAAAGAAAACATTGACAAGATTTCCCCGAGAACAGCAGTGAACGACTACAGCAAACATCACAGCGTGATCTCAGAACTAACATGCCACGTGAGAACATTGAATCAAACATGCTTACTCCACTAATGTGGGAACCAAAAAACAATGTTTGAAATCCTGACGACAATCCATGTTGACAAAACAGACATTACCACGCAGACAAATGCACACACAAAACACAGTGGTGGGGAGAAGACAGCAATTCTTCTCCTGTGCAAGCAACCAGTATCCACTTTTAGAAGTACTTTAAAAAAAATTAAAAACCTTTAAATATTCAAAATTCGAAACACACCCGGAAAACATGGAAGGTAACACAATCTTATTTCAATATGCTCTTACTGCTGACAAAATCAAATTTTTGGCAGGAACAAAATCCTGAGATATCCTACAACTACAAGTACAGACATGCCTGAGCCAGCCTGTGCATCTGTCAGCTAAACACTAAACATCATTAATTAACTTCTGAAGTAAACTGAGCATCTGCAGTGGACGTTTTAACGAAAAGAGAGTGAGTTCTCCCAACTCCCGCAACCAGTCGTATTCCAGACCAAAAAAAATAAACCCCAATCAAAACTGATTATACAAAAATTCCCCACTAACCATGAGAAGCATACAAAAAGCCCGAAACAAATCCCTTTAGCAGAGGACCTTTCCCCGCGAGTGCAACACTTCAAATGAAAACAAATTATGTCACATAAAAAAAAAAGAAAAAATATACACAACCCCCCCCCCCCAACAACAAACAAACAGACAAGAACCTAACTCAAACCGGCATGTACAACAGCAATCAACACTTACTCTCACCTTCCTCTAAACTACATCTCTTCCCTGCCTAATTAACACTATCCTTATGCCCTGGGGTAATTTTGTACTCCCCGGGTTGTATTCTTCACATTATAGAATATTTCTAGTGCGAAGATCTCTTCGAAAACTTTCAGTATTTGTCAAAAAATCATTTTGACAGACTGCTATGCAAAACGGGATCGGATTAAAGAGTAAATTTCCTCTTTGGAAAGCGTGGGCACAGAGTTCCCCACGTCGTATGAATACGATAGTAAAACACAACATACGGACAGGGTTAAACTTGCTTGTTGAATTTAAAAAAAAATGCCAATACCAGGGTTTACAAAAGTCCAGAGCACAGTCCATGTGACTTTACGCTATCCACTAAAATAAATATCCAGTTGAATACAATACATTTTAAAAATGTCCCCTTTTTGCATTTGTGGAGGAGCAAAGTACACACCAAAATGTCACATCAGATGATGCACTAAGAACCGCAGTGCCATTGTTGTTAATTTAAATTAGCTCCCTACAAGATAAATTTATTCAAATCAGCATTATTGTCAAAGGAAGACGAGAAAAATCCTTAATTAATTTTCCACAGGCTGACTTGCAAAATATAAGCCATGAGGTACCTTGCTTTTCTTTGAGCAAAATAATGATCTACTACAGTAAGAACAAAAGTAAACACCCTTTGGTTACAAAAATATTTTTGTTACTTTTCTTTGTAAAAAAAAGTTTCATGTAAATCAATTGGGTACAGGTTACTCTCAAGAAAACCGCAGAGTCCCTTTAAGCAGGTAAAGTGGAGTTATGCCAAAATGTTCTGCTCTGGGTGAGGACCCCTCTCCCCCCTACCCCCCCCCAAAAAAACAAACAAACAACAACAACAACAAAACTAGCATTTTTAATTAAATGCAGAACCTCAACTGACAATAACCTTCCTGCAAAAATCAACACCCAGTTACTAAAATGTAAGTTGCAACCGGAATGGCTCATGATGCTCCTCACATACTTCATACTCCAATCTCAAATTTTATGAATCTTGCTCATCAAAAAACACACCAAAAGAAAAATTGGCACTCTAGTAATTTATTTAAAGGTAAGTATGTTTCTTCCTCCATACTAAGTTAAACAAGAGTTACATTCTTAGTTTTTGTTTTAGAAGAGGTTTTACGGTGTTCGCAACCGTATAAGGTCATATGCGTGCCATGAGCTACATTCAAAAACTTTAGAAGACGACTTTTTTCTGACGAACAAACAATATTTAGCTATACAAAAGTTCAGTCTATAAAACATGACAAACCCAAAAAAAAACAATTCAGTCAAGTAATTAAAGTATTTAAAGTCATTTGTTTAAAAATCCACAAGGAAGGTAAGCTGAAAAGTTTTGCTATCCTGCCATAGTATTTCTTATCCATGTAAGTGAAGATGAAAAAAATTATCTGGTCATCTGGGAACAACTAGGCACCCCCATACAGATTTCATTCATCTTGAAACACCTGGAGTCCACCAATGATAAACCAAACATCTTCAAGACCACCAAAATCTCTTTTGAACCACAGATAAAAATTTGTTTGGAGACCAAGAACCCCCCCCCCAAACCCCAAAACCTCACTGGTCACTAGTTTATATGACAACAGTAGCTGCATATCATATGCTAGTGCTGTGTGACTGTGACCCAACTGAAAGGCCCTGACAGAAAATGACCCCACAAAAAACCCATGGCACCATCAGTATGGTGGTGAATGATGATTGGACAGATTTATAAGTGATTTCAGACATAAGCTCTCACAATAACATACACAGAAGTCAAAGCTGATCACCATCAAACAAAGAAACAAAACCTGTGCTGTATAATATAACCTCTCAAACATGTAAATTAGTCACAGCTGTCACATACATTTCACCACTGTCATCATTCTGAAGTTTTTTTTGTAAAGGTGGGATTTTGACTCTATGAACATGTCATTAGAGCTAAAAATACGAAAGACAAAAACCCAGCTGACAATAACCCAAAATATGAGGTAGCACATAATAGACATTCACAAATAGTAATGTTATACACACAGGACTTGTCTTCTTTGTAAATGGCAAACTCTGACACTGCTGTAAGGCTTTACTTGTCTATCCAATGGATTGAAGCTGTTCATACACAATCCAAAACAAGATGAAAGCATCGCGTAAATATTACTTTCAACAAGAAAAAAAAAAGACTACATGATGACTTCTGGGATATGACATCATACCATCCATTTCACAATTACAGCAAAGTACATATTTTTAAATTTAACTTTTCAATGCATGTGAAAACAAATCCTCAAAGCCAGCAAAGATTTTGTACAACAACGCTAAAGACCCAAACATGTTAAATACGGTCTACATATTTCCAAAAGAGTTTGCTCTGAAAAAAAAAAAAAAGCCATCCATCCACAGCAGACCTTGTAGCAATGGGTACAGCCGTTGCAAGTACACAACCAAAATTTCAAAAGAACTTATATTTTGTTTCCCCACTTCAATTCCAAATGACAAGCACAGTTCCAAACATTACATATATCTTTTCTGAATTTAGGAAAAACAAGAAATTATCTGCCTCTCCATGACCATATTATAATGAAACAATAACACAGAATTGAGAAACAGTCAAACAGCTGGCCAGCATCAGGGGGATCTGGCTTTCCAAGGAGTTTTATAGAGATATATTCACAGGGCCAGTGGATAGGAAGTCAAAGTCACCAACAAAAATGGACTGGAAGGTGACATTTGAACATTCCCCGCAGTATGGATATTATAATAATAAAAACATTAGAGCTGACAAGACCTGAAATAATAATAATATTCAAAAAAAGTTTTCAACATTAGCATTCTTGAGAATTTAGTTGGGACTCTCATTTTGCTACATGACAAGTTAGTGTACAGACAATTACTGATGATTCAAACAAGTGTTAAAGTGTTAAATACTGTTGGTCTTGTCTGAACAATTGATTTCGCATTACAATCAGATCAGAAAAAGCAAAATCCACCCACAATTATTAGCTGAATATTTTGATAATGGGTGTACACTTAATTTACAAAAGTAAAAGAATAAAACCCAACCACACCCGCCTGGACCTAAGCCTACAGAAAAAAATTTTTTTTCTCCGAAAACATCCATAAAAAGTAGAAGCAACAAAGTTCTCCAATGAAATGAACATATTTTCAAAGACGATGAATCGAAAGAGAAAACTGAAAACCTGTTCCATCACCTAATGATCAACATACCTCAACTAAAAATGTTTGTAACCATAAATTATAAATACAATATGAAAAGTATTCAAATTTTATATAGCTTGATGACAGCTTTCAAAGTTTTCCAACCATAGTTTACAATCCAACACAAGCAATAAAGTAAAGCATGAATTTCCAAAAAAAATTCAAGGCTAACAACTAAACACGAAAAAACGAAAAATTTAACACCCCCTCCCCAATTTGGACACATTCACAGTATGGAAACATGAGAAAAGCAGATCATTTGTAGAAAGAACAAAGCTGAAATGAATATAGTTGGGCCCAAAACTAATTTTAAGCAAATTCAAGAGCTTTTATTTAATGCTACAAGAGTACCGACACAGTTTAGCCTGTAATCAGTTTAGGAATCTTTAAGAGCGAATCAAAATGATGACAGTTTGGCGTTCACAACAAGTCACGTACACGGGATGTTATTCCTTCATTAAATTAACAAATGACACCAAACACACGCAGCACTCAACATTCACCATTGTATTAGTGCTTTTCCTTTCTTTGACAAGTCTGAAAACCGGATTCATTTGGGTAGGAGATATATTTGATCTCAGCTTTAAAATATCCATTCCTTCATGGGACTTCTTTCCTAAACTGTATACACATATGAGTCTACATCCTAACCCACGAAGACTGTTTCAAATGGTATCACTGCTCCCTGCTTCAGTTCATGACGATCAGTGGGACACTGTAACGGTGTAACAGTGAGATGAAGTCCAAAATTTAATAACTCAGCCTCTACCTGCCGTCGGAGCAGCAGTTGTTGTGCACTGTGCTACCTGTGCTGCCTTTTGTTTCAGCATGGTCCAGTCAAATGTGTAGTCGTACTGGTAGTTGAGGGTTCTAAATAGGATTCTGAACAGTTGACGTAGATACATATAATCAGGAGCTTCCTCAAATCGAAGACCACGACAATAATTCAAATACATGGCAAATTCAGCAGGGAAGCCTTTGCAAAGGACCTCAACTGGAGTTGACATTTTCTTTTCACTGATTTTCTCGTATTTCTGCTTCTTGGTGTTGGCTTTTAACCCTTGCCACGGGAGGCTGCCTCGATTGAAATACATCAGAACATAGCCAAGTGACTCCATATCATCTCTTCGACTCTGTTCAATACCCAGGTGGGCGTTGATACTAGCATACCGGGCTGTTCCTGTCAGGTTTTTATCCTCGCGGTAGGGGATGTGCGTACGGGTTCGGCTGTCTCTGTACTTTTTAGCCAAACCGAAATCAATGAGGAAGACTTTATTGCAATGTCTTCCTATTCCCATTAGGAAATTATCAGGCTTAATGTCTCTGTGAATGAAATTTTTGTTGTGGACATATTCAATACGTCCAATCATTTGATCAGCAAGCATGAGAACAGTTTTCATTGTGAACCTCCTGGAACAGAAGTTGAACAAGTCTTCCAGGCTTGGCCCCAGAAGATCCATGACAAGAATGTTGTACTCTTTTTCCTGACCATAGTATCGAATGTGAGGAATGCCTACACCACCTTGAAGAATTTTGTACAACTTACTCTCATACAACAGTTGAGGGTGTCTGGCTTTACAAGATTCCAGTTTCACAGCAACCTCTTCGCCGTTTGTTATGTTGATACCCAGATAAATGTCACCGAAGGAACCACTGCCGATTTTACGGACAAGTCTATACTTAAGTCCAACGATAAACTCGCCAGATTGTTTTCCTGAACGTTCCTGTTGCTGCTCCATGGTTGAATATTCGCTAATTTCACGAATCACTCAAAGTCAAATCTCACAAATTTCTCTTTCTACTGACGGAATCTGGTTGCCATCTTGGGTGTTGCAGCACAGCAAATCGTATCCCATAGTTCCACTTTACCATAATCCCGCACAACGCCCTACTGCGCATGTTTTACCGGAAGTGAAATTAAAGGAAAAGGAAAAAAACCGGAAGATCAGTGTTGACGACAAAGAGGCAAGCCTGGAACACCGTGGGCCAGTTATAGCACAGTGCCATTCAGGAAGCGATGTTGTTGTGACGGAAACTGTTGGATTTGTGCATTGAACGAGTGTTGTTTCCATTTTGGAAATTTCTGCAAAAATGAAGCGTAACCAAATGCCACGCCAGAAGTCGCTGGTTGGACCAGACATTCAAAATCCGTTTGTGCATAAGATGCATTTCACTTTCCTGGACAAGTTGCAGGTTTGTTTACAGTTTCTTAGTAACTTGCACACACTACTCTGACTACTGTAGTGGAGTTCCACACTGCTTCTAAAAAAATCGAAAGATATGAGAATAATCATAAATCAAAGTATATGTCATACTATGACTATCTTTTATTCTTCTAGATCTAATCTAGATCTAGATTCTAGATTATATATCTATAATCTAGATCTGCAATTAGGCTATCGGCTATCGTCTTGGAAGTTGTTAAATCTATATTTCTTAGATCTAGAATCTAGATCTAGATCTAGATCTAGATATCTAGATCTAGATGTAGATCTAGAATAGATCTAGATCTAGAAAAATCTAGATCTAGATCTATATCTAGATCTAGATATCTAGAACTTGGAAGATTTGTTATTAAATTAATAATTAGGCTAGATATCTAGTTAATAGTTTAGTTTAGTAGTAGGCCATAGATCTAGATTCTAGATATATAGATCTAGATCTAGATCTAGATCTAGATCTAGTACTTTTAATTTTAACCACACAAATGAATGATGATAACGTTGATCTAGCATCAAGACCAGATCTGGAGCTAGATCTAGATCTAACTTTCTATCGCTTGGTCACATACACTAGATCTAGACTATCTAGATCTAGATCTACCATACTAATCTAGATCTAGATCTACAATTCTACATGATACATTTGGCCATCACCCCCTGCCAACTATCGACCACTGTTAATAGTTAATGTCATTGTGGTATTTTTTTACTTTCCCTCCCGTCTCTCACTCAGCTACCAGTTGTCTATTTTCTACTAAATATTGGTGCGCTGAATACGAATATCAACTTCATTTCCGTTGCAAATTAATGGTTTTTGAAATATTTGATTGTTTTTAACCGAGATAGACATGCTTTGGACCAATCGGGGGGTTCCAGGGGGGCCTGCCCCACTGGGGTAAAAGAAAATCTGGGGGGTTACAGGGGGGCATGCCCCCCTGTTTTTACACCCGTAATTTGATATTTTACAGTTAGATTTGAAATTGTCTTGAAAATAATTGATTTGCGACAGTTTTAGTGGCTTTATGTGTGATCTGCAGCAAACAGTACAGCAGTTTGACCCCTGAAACAGTGCATCTGTGTGTGGGAGTGAAAGTAAAAATTTACCGTCATTGTCAACGGACGATAAGAATAAGATTTTAAGATTATTGTACTCTATTACACATATTAAATAAACATTCTCTAAGTCAAGCTCATTTTCACTTCGTCTGCCCCCCCCCCCCCCCCCCCACACCAATATTTATTATCAACAAATCTCGAGAACGGAAACCGTTCGAAGAAATAAAGTTCAAGTTTATTTTCCTGAACGTTCTGAGAAATACAGCCGGCCAAAAAACCCCCCCCAACCAGACAACTGTTACCCACTGTCACCAGTCAAGCCCAGTGTGATTCTTTGTCCAGAAACATTGAAATAATATATAGGCCAATGGTATAGATTCTAGTTCAACAAAAAATACCCCAGTGAAATTCTGATTTGAAAATGTTTAATTTATGTTATAATGTCCTTTGTTGATTACTTAAAATTTTTAATGCTGTGCCGTTTTGTTTACCCTTTCACTTTAAAAAAATGTATTATCATTTCGCAAATTTAGTTATGAAGTTTTTGAAAATCAAATTGCCTTGCCTTTGCCTTAGAATGCCTTATTAATTATCTTTTAAATTATAAGAAAAGTAATTGCAACAACTTAACAAAATGGAAAGAGTAGGGCTTTTGCAAAGTAAGTCCACACATGGTAAAAATATGTGTCACGACACGGTAGAATCTGTCGCTCATCAATTTTTGGGCCTCTGGAGTTATTGGTATAATCTTAACTCCTTCGCTACGTATGAGATGATGACAAGTGGGCAGTTAAAAGGTCTTTGGGGCCACAAATTCAAATAAATATCAACGTATTATATATACCAATATTTTCAACATGGTTTGTAGAATACATCTGTAATGTTTATTTATGTATTTTTCAACTTTGGTTCCTGTAAGAGACGATTATGCAACACAATTTTGATAGGATGCGGATAAAATTTGAAAATAAAAAATTAATAATCTTTGGTGAAACTCAAAAAATATGTTTGCCCCTAGTCAAATGATACATCAAAATAACCATAAATGAATAGAACTGGAAAATATTGAAAAGTTTGCAGTTATTTACCTACATTCCATAATATTTGTACATTGAACATAACATCCGATATGAAATAAAAAGAAGAAATTTACGAGTCCCATCGAATCAATATCATAAAAAAGAGTCCTACATTTCTTTAGTGGGCAAAATAATGATAGATTTTGTTGTTTAAAATTAGTAAGACTGGTGTCCGGGCTATAATATTGGCATCGCGATAAAACAAAAGTCGAATAAACTTGGAAATCGCGTTTCAAAACTGAATCTAAGTTTCCGATTTTCAGTGGAAATGCTTGACCCGGAAGTCAACATTATATTATGACGTATATTTTAACATGGATATGTTGATTGGAATAGAATCTAAGCTAAAATTGAAGATCGGTTCTCGAGCCGGCGGCGGCGGCTTAGCTATGTACTGACGGCACTTTAATTTAGCCCCCCCCCACGGCTCGGGTTAGCGAATGAGTTAAAGCTTGTTTATTTAACCATCTTTTGATAAAAGAAAATACACTCCTATCTTGAATAGGAGTCAAGATATTTGCCATTTAAAGGAGGTTGAGGTCGCCTAGTTTGAGAGGTAAAATTAGTGCAAAAATGGCTGACAAAGTTTGGTAATTTCCAAAGCTTGAGAGTCCTTGGAAACTGAAAATTTACATTTGTTGGGCCTTGAATCAATGTTTTTCAGTAAAATCCACTCAGCGTTTTTAAATGGACATGAAAGGTGTTAAACAAACAAACAAAATTTAGAAAAAATGGTCAAACTGGAGGGAAAATGCTGATATTTCGATTTCATCATTTTGACAAGCACCTGAATCCTGATTTCACTATGATGCCTCACATATCATACTCATGGAATTTTTGGAAGGTCTTCTGTAACAAACGACCATCCCAACAAACACAAATTGAAGAAACCTAACTCTAACCCTTCCCCAAAACCTTACTGATTCATAGTGGTCACTAATTGCGTAATTCCTCTCAAACTTTTAAAGACAAATTCTAAAAGATCAAAATCAGTCATTAGTGGACATTTTCTTCAACAGTTTTTCAGGATTCTTGTGTTTGAGACCAGTCCATGCTAATTTTTTGCACATTGGCATAAAATTCCAATTTAATTTCCTTATATCAACAGTGCATTAAAATATAGAAAATAAAACAAAAACCCAATTAACAATAAAGGTAGCCTGCAGCAGTTTGATTAAATTTATATACTTTTAATGTAACAACACATCTCACGATTATTTTGCTTGTAAAGTTTACTTGCTAGAAATTTTGTCTTTTGGGGGGGGGTGGGGGGGTTATGAAGTTAAAACTTGCTTTAAAATAGGTTTGCACTCACAGTTCCTTTTTAAACTTGTATACATTTCTCATCTGTTTTTATTTATTTGGCAGTATATTTATGGCTTGTGCCACGGGCTGTTGGCTAAAACAGCACCTGGACATGGGTGGCTGGTGCCTCTATAAATAAATCATTGATGGTCAAGGCCACGGGCTGTTCAGAGATAAGGCAGCAAATGTAAAATATTATTATTTCTACTGTTATGCAAAAATCTTATAGTAGTGCTTTCACATTCAATTTTCATATATATATATATATTTATATTTTCTTCATTAGGTGGTGCTGATGTCCATTACAATCGCCCCTATTCGCCTCATATTGGTTATACTTCTCTTGTTGATGGTTTGGCCTATTGTGACCTTGGCCGTTGCTTTTCGTTCAGAAGAGGATAAAACAAAACCTTTGTCAGGCTGGCGCACGTAAGTTCGCTTTGTATCTTTAGTAACCCCTTTTGTTGGTCCTTTCTGAGTGTTTCACTTTTGTACTTTGTTTTAACCTGAGTGACTCCAAACACAGAAACCATTAGTCCAAACCCCCCCCCCCCCCCCTCCCAAACTCTTTTTGCAAATATCTGTGTAGACAATAAACTATAAACCCAGATCACTGAGTAAACCTTTGGCACTTAACTGTACACATTTTAGTCATAATGTATGTTTAAACAATTTTTCATGATTGCCTTCATTATCTGTTGGAATTGTATCTGTTTTTGAAACACAATTGTTGTTACCACAGTTAGCAAAAAAGCAGTTTTGGAGTGAAATCATATATTTTCTTACCTCCCTTTGATTCCATCTGAGTCCATTTCTATATTCCTGTATCCCACAGCCTTTCGTTATTTATAAATTACTTCTTTTTTTTCATAATAATAATACACTAAATTGTATTGAAAAGTAAATTTGCAGTGATTAGTAGCTATGATGAAGTGTTTGACTGTACTTGTTTGGGCTTTCCCAAGAAGCTCACCAAACTACTCGAGAGGGTGGATATAAAGTGAAAATAAAGTGCAACCTTAAAAAAACCCTTTAAACTTCAGTGAACCTGTTCTCCTTTGCCTGCCATCTGGTATTGTCAGTTGTGGGTATTGCAGCCATTGAATATTGGTCTCATGTTTGTGTGTGCGTGTGATTTGTTTTTCTTTGCTGCTATGTGATCATAACGGAAATGTTTCATTTCATAATTTTTTTTTTTTCTGTAGACTTTTGAGACCTATTATCCTGTTGCTTTGCCGGAGCGTGTTTTTTGCTGGTGGTCTGTATTTTGTGAAGGCGCGCGGCCGACAGGCCAGTGCTAAGGAGGCCCCCCTCCTGCTGGTTGCCCCCCACTCCTCCTTCATTGATGCGTTGCCAGTTGTGTATCTAGGGCTCACCTCCGTGGTGTCTAAAGCCTCACTGCAGAAGGTTCCTATTTTTGGAAGTATGTCCTGGGTTTTTCAACTTTACTGCTCTTCTTTGGTGTATTGTAATGTCTGTTCTCGTTCAGTTGTCTGTTGAGGTTAAAAAGACAGTACTAGTACTCACCTGACTTTGGTTCTTTTTAATGTTGCATACATGTGAGGGACTACAGTGGTCTCAGAATTGAGTGGTTCCATGAGAAACTTGTCAAACAAGTGAGAGAAGGGCGTTTGACATGTTGTAGCCAAATAGCCGGGGAAAATGTTTTGTCTTGTTGTTGTTTTTCTGCTGTCTTCCTTGACTTTTTCTGCCAAGAGTCACTGAAGACTTCTGTGACTTATTCATGACACGCCTACCTAGTGCAACAGACAGACTCTCTGGCGTATGGAATGTCCTTGTACTTCATGTTAGCGTTAACATGACTTGCTGACCTCAATTATCAATTTCAGATTGGCGTGTGAAGGTCTCTCTTCTCTATACGGTGCACCATTTTTCTTTCTTTTTTTGTTGTTTTGTTTTTGTTCTTGTTATAAGTTTATGCAGTATCTTTTTGTTGTTACTTTTAAAAAAATAATGTGAGCTTCTTGTTGCTTTTTTGAAGATTAATTAATGTTTCTGGAATGCTATTTTAAAGGGTGAAATTGAAACTCCTTAGGGTCAGCTAACAGATCTGATGTATAGGTTAACCTTATTTATTGCAGTCTTGTGGTTAGGTTGGCAGACTCATGTAGTTAGGTTACTGGACTCTGTGGTTTAAATCCTAGTCAAACATTGTGCACAAATTCTCCTCACTTGATCCAGATGGAAATGGGTACCTGACGTAAACAGTAAAAGGTTGTTCTGATGAAGCTCGGAATATCAGAATGTTTGTTTAGTAATAATAAGCTGTTGAGTGTAGAGCCTTCTGTGGTATAGGGGTGTGCACTAGATAAATACTGGCTGTTGTTAATGTTGCGTCCTGCTGCAACAAGTAAAAGGTATAATAAATATGTTGATGTGATGGGTTTTTTGGGGGGGTATTGTTGTTAATTGTTTTTCTTCATTGTAAAGTCATATTTTCATAATTTATTCTTGGGGTCTTCTTAATATAAATGACAATAAATTTTATACACACACACACACTCACACATTCTTTATAATCCATTTCTCATGTTTTTAGGGTTTTAAAGTGTCGAAAACTTAGCATTGAAATGTATTCCAAAGCCACAATTGCCACTTGAATTCTATTCAAGATATCTTGCTCTTGGGGGGGTGGGGAGGGGTAGAGACACACCCATTGTCTGAATGACTCCAATGTGTTTTGAACAACATGCATGCTGTAGTCTTGTCATGATGTAAGGTCACTGTAGATGGTAGAAGTATGCAGTGCTGTATGATGTCATGGTTGACTTGTTTGAGCAATGTTTATTTGTTTTTGTTTGGCGTACATATTTGATTTTACTTTTGACCATTTTGCTGTTTAACACTCCCTTCCCAGCACTGGCAATTCTTGATTCCTTTATTTTCCTTTGTTTGGTTTTGGTTGCATGCGCATGGTTGTGTTGTATGATATATATGGAGACAAGATATTCTAGTCTCAAGACGAATTTTAGATAGTCTTTTACTTGCGAAGTTAAAGTGTGTGCTAAAATGGAGATAGGAACTTTATAATTGGCTGTGTTAAAGTGTGATGGCAGTGTTAAACTGTGACTATAGATAAGGTAGTCTTTAAAGGGCAGTGTTAGACTAAGGTAGTCTTTGACTGGCAGTTTTGAATGTGGGCTCATGCGGATTATGTAGTCTATGATTGGCACCGTTATTGTGTGAGCTCGTGGAGATAAGGTAGTCTATGATTAGCAATGTGTGAGCTCATGGAGAAAAGGATAAACATGTGACGTATTAGTTGATAAAGGTACTGCTGAGGTCTGACAGACAGCCACACTTCTTGGGAAAGCGAGTACATTTCTGAATTGTGTTTTAAGAGTCTTCTGGGTTAAAAATAGACCTTGCATATAGCATGCTGTAGATCATGGATACATATATCATAATATATGCACTAGATAAATGCAGTTTATTATCATGGTCATAATGATTTTCAAGAATAGCTTTTTTGAATTATATAAATATGGACTACAAATGCAAGCCTGGAAAAGTGTTATTGACATTTGAGAGTAGGAGTTCTTTGTGTGTGTAAAATGATGACTTGTTAGATGTGTCAAGAGTGTGGCTAGCGGTTTTGATTTTCTCTTCCGCTTGTAGTCACAGTGAGCTCTCAAAAGTACGGCTGAGAGTTGCTTGTGGTGGTTGATTGCTGGTACAAAAGACAGAACCAGGTTGCTTTGTTAGCTCAGTTGATGCAGTGCTGGACAATGGAGCGGATGTGCCTGGTGTGAATACCAGATTGGGTGTTCTTGAACGCAGGCCATTTAGTGGACTTTTCAAGGCTCTCAGTACCATCGGATTTAGACGTTGAATTCAGATGTCCCACCTCTCAACCTAGTAGTGTTGATAGGGGCGTTAAATATGTACACTTCCTGTGCAAATCACTGACCTCTGAGAGGTGGTTTAAACCTGGGGGGGGGGGCAAAACAAGTTTGCTCGTCCTTTTAGAACTGTTTATGGCTTAGTTCTATCGCTTGGAACGTTCCAAAAGGTTTCAGTGTGGTCAGGTAGAAAACTTTCCGAATGGTTTCATTAAGTGTTCAAGCAGAGAGCATTTGACTCAAAATCCAAACCCAAACCCCCGTCTTTCCTCCCTCCCTCCCATCCTTTCACCCTCCCACTACTCACAGGTTTGCGGGCCGGCCTCTGGTGGTGGTGGGCCGCATGATGTTCTGGCTGATGGGTTTCGTGTGGGTTCGAACCACGAATGCCCGCGCCCCGGCCAGTGAGGCGCCTCTCCTGGTGGTGGCACACCACACCAGCTTCTTCGACATCCTCCTCTTCTTTACGGAGTTCCCCCTGGCCAGCCCTGTATCTCGTCTGGAGAACGCCGGCGTTCCTCTCATCGGAAGTAGGCCCACCACTCTCCCACTATCCCACCATCCCACAACATTGGCACTCCTGTAGCTTGCTGTGCTATTTCTCTGCTGTTCCTTGCCTGGTGTTGTGCCTATTGTCTATCAGTGGTATTCTTATTCTTATTATTCTTATTACAATTATAATTTTATTAGAAATAACATGAATGTCTATATGTATTGTAACTGCATGGCTTCTGTCAGTTTCTCTGAGGGTGCCTGCTGCTGTGTTGTGATTTATTTTCTTTAAAAAAAATTGTTTCTAACCCTTTTCCTTCTGGTTTGACATTTGGCTGGTTTTCTCAACTAAGTGTTCCTGTGGATAACTTCCTATCTCCCCGGTTCACACACCCCTGTCGTCAGCACGGATATAACGTTCCCAGAGTGTGTTGTGTGTTTGACTTTGACACCCGGGCTGACTGGCCGTGCACCTCTTTCCATCTTGCATCTTGTGTTCTGGAAAGATCTTTTCAATCTGTCAATGTTTTAGCGCATGTAATCTGCAGCATGCATTGTATGCTTCCTCTTGAACAGTGCCATTATGATTGAGAAAAAACAAAAACGCAGGACGTGCAGTGGGAAGTGGGTTTTTTTTTTTTTTTTTTTTCACAGATGGTACTTGGACACTGTCATTGCTATGTTGAAAAAAAACCCAACAACCTACCCAGCAAGGAGCAAAATGGGAAATTGTCGTTTTGTACAGGTGGTTGTCTTGGATGGGTGGCCTTCAGAGTAGGTTGGACTCTACGTGTGGGATCCTTCCCTATTGCCACGAGTTGAAAGCTCTAATAGGTCTTATCCGTCTGGGAGAAGACTTGTGTTTGTGTACTGTGATTGGTCGCAGCTCAAACTTCATTATAAACCAAGACTGGAGTTTTCGAGTTGGGTTATGTTTGTTCTCTTACTTGGCTCTGACCTTCTATCGGAGGTGAACGTTAAATTCGATGGATCCGCCTTGCAATAATTTAAATGGGCCTATAACTTCTGTGGAACAGAATGTTGTTTCTCTCTCTCTCTCTCTCTCTCTCTCTCTCTCTCTCTCTCTCTCTCTCTCT
>NW_004797658.1:188558-191684 GCF_000002075.1 Aplysia californica
CCCCCCCCCCTCACACACATACACACACACCTTACGTATAGACTCATTCATCTCTCCACAAACCTTAAGGCACAGGGCTCCTAATGATGGGGGAAACTGCACTTGTGTCATTACTACTGAGATGACAGGTGCCTATTCCCGCAATGTAACACTAAGGTAATGCGCATAGACAACATGCGCCCTGCCTTCTCTTCTCCCCTTCCCCCCTCCTTTCCCCCCCCCCCCCCCCCCCCCCCCCCCCCCCCCCCCCCCCCCCCCCCCCCCCCCCCCCCCTTATACACACCCACACACACACTTACACACACACTTTTTCACACACACAAACACTTAAGCGATGGTCCCCTCTATTTATCTCCCGTTTCCGTGTGAATGACACCCATATCCTGTTGAGTGAACGATTGATTGTTTATGTGTCACTTTGTCTGTCCGTCTGTCTGTCCTCCCCGCTTCATTGATTTTTCTGCGCGAACGGTTTTTGTGGGAACCCTGTGTACATATCGACGCCTTATACCCCCCCCTCCCCTCTTTCTCTCTCTCCCCTCTTTCTCTCTCTCCCCTCTCTCTCTCTCTCTCTCTCTCTCTCTCTTTCTCTTTCTCTCTCTCCCTCTTTCTCTCTCTCCCTCTTTCTCTCTCTCCCTCTCTCTCTCTCCCTCTTTCTTTCTCTGTCTGGTGTTTTTTGTGGTCGCACGCAGGAAACCTGGGTTTGACTCCTTAGTGGGGTAAAATATTCATCGTGTATTTGGGTCTTTCTGCTAGATTGTTGTATCCCTCTCAGTCCGGATTAGCCATAAGAGGCAGGTTTGGAAGACCACTTCCTAATTTGTGTTGGTGGGAATGTAAAAACACATTTTTGTATTTTAAAAATTTATTTATTCATTTATCTATTTATTTATTTATATGAGAAATGTTTTCTCGTGTGATGGGAAAGCATGATTTACATTGTACCATGTCACTCACATGCATGATGACCAGAAAGCATCACTTACTTGGCACCTCGTATGTCATTGACATGCATGAACTTTGCAATATTTACATGTTAGGCAACATTTTCTTCCTGCTAGATTTATAGTCATAGCAGTTTCTATTATTGTAATTATTTTTCTTTAGCACCCGCGTGTCAGTTAGTTTGAAAACAAAACGAAAAAAAACACCCCTTCTTTTTAACGAAAAATGTAAATAACTGTACTTTGTATTGTGCTTAATTTAGTTAATTAGTTCTTGTTTTATCCCCTCACAACATTCTGACTTTTTGTTTACTGAAGGTCTAGAAAGCTGTTTTTCTCAGTATGTCTAATGATATATTTCTTTTAAAATTCTTTTTACATATATTTTTTGTTTACTTTTTCGTTTAATGCTTGGCACAGTTTAGTTAATTGATTCTTTCTATGTTCGAGTGGTGTTTTTTTGGGAGGGGGGGTGTTGTTTTTTTTTAAAGAGCTTTTCAGTGTATGTGGCCTGGATATTTGACATAGCATGCTGTGACCAGTTCACTTTATGAGTAGGGGCCTTCTTTGTTTCTCTCCTGTTTTCTGTCATGCCATTTTGACCCTGGTGTTTTTCTGAAATTTACTCTCTCATTCTCTCGGTTTCAACAGCAGCTCACAGTTTTTTCTCTTGTTCCTATTGTTGAACTTTTCTACCAACTGTCGTGTGAAGGGCTGTGAAAGTACTGAAAGTTCTTTGCTGTGGTTCTGTTCTAATGAGTTTCCTCTTCACCTTGTGTGTCTTTTTGTCTGTGTGTGTGTCTGTCTGTCCATCTGTGCACAAACAATCACAAATGGCTTTGTTTCTCTCATGGCAACCACCCAATTCTGACCTCACCACTCTTGCATAGCATTATATGCTTATTTGTGTGTGTGTGTGTGTGTGGTGCGCAGGCACACACGCCATAATGTTCTCATGTTTTTATAGTCTTTATTCATTTATTGTTATTAGCATCATTATCATCGTCATCATCATCATGATTATTATTATTATTATTATTACTTTTTTATTGTTATTATTGTTTTTATTGTTATTGTCCTTATAATTTTAGTTACAATTTTTCTTAGGTGTAAACCTGTAAAAACCTTTCTGTTGTTAGTTCCAGTATATTTATTGTTATGTGTATTGTTGTATATGACAACTTGGATTTGCATGATTTCTACACTGTGTCTATGTTTGTGTAGGATAGGGTATGATTGTATAGAGCTCAAAGATCTTTACTTTCATGAATAGATAGGCAGACAGACGACCGACAGTCAGGTATATAAATGCATAGATAGATATGTGACGTTAATGGTTTTATCTAAGTATTTTTTGTGTGTCTGTTTCACTTGCCTTGACCATAGCTTGTAAGTAGAACTTAAAAGGTTTGAACAAATCTATAAAAGTCATTTTTTAATTTATCTGTTTTTTACAAAATTTGCTGCAGCATATCGCTCTGATAGCTCAGCTTTTCCTCATATAGCTAGAATTGCTCTGAGCTTTGAGATGTCCAAAACAGACGCACACATAAGTACATACTCACAACATGTTAACTTGCACACATACATAGTTATATACATACACACATTAACACATGGCACTTACATGACCTTAACATACACATATATATCCCCACACTTGTGCACAAACATACACACTCACATAGGTACACACATATAGGTACATATACACACCCACATAAATATACACACAAACACACACACACACACTCACACACACACACGCACACACACACACACACGTACACACACACATTCACACACAAAGTCAGTCTTTCACTCTCTCATAAGCATCCACAGGGAAACTCAGGCACGCACACTAGCTCTCCAAAAAAAAATCACACTTCTATTCTTTGTATGTTTCTCTTTAGTCACACCTCTAATCTTCAACAGTTATATATGACCGCATCGTATTGCAAGTGCTTTAAAACTCATACTAAAACCAGCCCCTGTATATCCCCCACCAAGCTCTGATTGAGTTCTCCCAGCCCGTCCTGGTCAAGAGGGAGGACCCCAACTCGCGGGTCAACACCATCAAGGAGATCCAGCGCCGAGGTCAGTCTGGCGGTCAGTGGCCACAGATCATCATCTTCCCAGAGGGAACCTGCACCAACCGCACCTGCCTCATCTCCTTCAAACA
>NW_004797658.1:191994-231122 GCF_000002075.1 Aplysia californica
CACACACTCACCCATTCTCTCACACACACACACACACACACACACACACACACACACACACACACACAAACACATCATCATCATCATCTTCCCAGAGAGAACGTGCACCAACCACACCTGCCTCATCTCCTTCAAACGGGGTGAGATATAATATACATACTGTACACATGCATGCACACGCACACACACAGACACACACACAGACACACACATACATGCTCGCTCACACACACATACATTCTCTCACACGCACATTTAATCTCACTTATACACACACACGCGCACACACACACAAATATACACACACTAATGTACAATCTCACATATACATACTCACACACATCAGCATCATCATCATCTTCCCAGAGAGAACGGGCACCAACCACTCCTGCCTCAATACCTTCAAACAGGGTGAGATATACACACACTCGCACATGCACACATATACAGATACACTCACTCACTTTCACTCACTCTCTCACACACAACACACACACACACACACACACACACACACACACACACACACACACACACGCACACACACACAATCATCAGCCTCACCATTGCCAATATGTGTTGTTCCCTTTGTCTTGATCTGTGTGTGTGTTCCCACTGTGCCAAAACTCATGCTGTGTTGTTCCCTGTGTGTGTTGTTCGCTGCGTGGGTTGTTCCCTGTGTGTGTTGTTGTGCGAGTGTTTTTCATTGTGTATTGTTCCGTATGTGCTCACATACTGTGCCAAAAACTTATGCTGTGCTGTTCCCTGTGTGTGTTGTGTTTGTTATCACACGCTATGCCAAAGCTCATGCTGTGCTGTTCCCTATGTGTGTTGTGTTGTGTGTTATTACACACTGTGCTAAAACTCATGCTGTGCTGTTCCCTATGTGTGTCATTCTTTGTATTGTATTGTGTGTTATCATATACTGTGCCAAAACCCACACTGTGTTGTTCCCTATGTGTGTTGTGTTGTGTTGTGTGTGTCATCACACACTGTGCCAAAACTCATGGTGCGTTGTTGCTTGGGTGTGTTGTTCTGTGTATGTGTTCTTGATGGGCCAAAGTTGTGTGTTCCAGGTGCCTTCTACCCTGGAGTACCGGTACAGCCAGTGTGTGTCAAATATCCCAACAGACTGGTGAGTATGTTTGTGCGTGTTTCTCTGTGTGTGTTTTGATGAGGGGAAGGAGAAACACTGGGGCAGGGGTGGGTGGAGAGGCAAGCGAACAAAAGAGGGAGGAGGAGGGGGGTAGCAGTTGAGAGAAACAGACTGGGGTGGGTAGATGGACAAAAAGTGATTGAATGAGAGAAACGGGGGGGATAGGGGGGGGGGCAGGAGAGACGGACAAGAGAAGAGTGAATGGGAGAACAAGAGAGTGAGGTTTGGGGCAAGAGAGAGAAAGATGGTGAAGGAGAGATGGAGAGGTAGAAAGAGAAAGATGGTGAAGGAGAGATGGAGAGGTAGAAAGAGAAAGATGGTGAAGGAGAGATGGAGAGGTAGAAAGAGAAAGAGAGAACCACCAGTACAGTGACCAATGTTTGTTTGCTTCACAGGACACCATCACCTGGACATGGGAGGGACCTGGAGCGTGAGTCTATCTGTCCTTCAGAGCTTCTGTCAGTCTGTATGTCTGTGTCTATCCATCTATCAGTTTGTCTGTCAGTTCATCCACTCATCTACCTGCCGTTGTGTCTGTCTGTCTGTTTATCGACCAGTCCTATCTGTCTGTCTATGTGTCGGTGTGCCCATCATTGTTGTCATTGTCATTATCGTCATCATCATCTCATCATCATCATTGTTGTCATCACCATCATCATTGTCATCTTGACCTTCATCACTGTCATCATCATCATCATCATCATCATCATCATCATCATCATCATCATCATCATCATCATCACTACCACCCCCAATAACAACCCCCTTCCTTCCCCCAGGTTTACTCAGCTTTGGCTGACCCTGTGCCAGTTCTACACCCGCATTGAGATTGAGGTCAGTAAACTAAGCCTGCACTCTCTCACATAGGCACATACACAATACACAGACATAGACAATAGACATATACACATATACACGCACTGTCACATAAACACATACCCAGACATAGGCGTATACACAGACATAGGCACACACACACAATACACAGACATACCACATACACATACACAAATACACAGACATAGACACATACACATACACAAATACACAGACATAAGCACTTACACAAAACGTACACACATACACAGACATAGGCATTCACTCAATACACGGAGATAAGACACATTCACGAATACACAGACATAGGCACATACACAATACATACACGGACATAGGCACATACACAATAGACAGACATAGACACATACACAGACGTTGACACATACACATTACACACAGTCACATATACACCTGCACAGACATAGTCACATACACAATAGACAGACAGACACATACACAGACGTAGATGCATACACATTACACACGCAGTCACATGTACACCTGCACAGACATAGGCACACACACAATACACACACAGTCACTTATACACCTACACAAACATAGACACATACAAAAATTTGTATAGCGCGACGGATCTTCAACCAGATTATGATGGAGACTGTAAGCAGACAGACTCTGGGATGGATTCTGAGAGGGGAGAGCAGAGATGGACATGTTCCGACTGTAGTGACCCCAACACTGAGGACAAGGTGTGACAAGATATCCATGATCTACAGCATGCTCTCTGCGCTTTATATCTATAATTACCCAAGCAGACCCTAGAACACAACTTGGAAACGTTCTTGGCTTCCCAGGAAGCATACAGTGCAAGCTGCTGATAACATGTGCTAAAACACTATAAAGCTGACACATGCAATACTCACACACACACTCAACTGCATGTACATATACACGTGCATACATATATGCACACACGCATATAATACACACACAGATACACAAGGGTCAAATTTCAGTTTTTTATACAAGGGGCTTCCTCAGATTCTTGTGTTCATCTTTTGAGCAGATATTTTAAGAAATTTAAAGTACAGATTTCTCAGGAGAGTGCCTTGACATGGTTACAAAAAGACAAAATGTCAAAACAACGACACATTCCCAGTTCTTGCGGGTTTCTACACAAATGGTTGGCAAGCTGTTCAAATGTCTTAACGAGAGGAACTACCCTTGGGGACCATTTTCTATGCTTGTTGTCTGAGATCTAATCTAAGTACACAAATAAGTTACGCATAGTAAAATCTCTTGGTACGCAATTTTATTTTGGCATAGCTACTGCGGTTGCTATGGAAACTGCCGCCCTCTTGAAAATAAAAACAACGAATTTCAAATCCTAAGGCTTTCTTATTTACTGACCAAATTTGATCAAATATGGTGAGAGTATACCTTAACCAGACCTTGTCAGTGTAACAGCAAGTATTTTTCAATAAGTGAAAAATGAAAAAAAAAGAGAATTTTCTCAATGTAAAAAAAACCTTTTCTAAATTCAGGTTAGCTAATCGCTTGCCAATGGAAAAGTCTTATTTTTTTCCGCTAATATCTCTCTGTTACATTGATGGCAGCCTTGCCATCTATGTTTTCTGAAAGTTTCATGTCAAAAGGAAGGAGGAGGGAAAAAACTGCCCCCCCAAAAATTACTTAAGAAAAACGACAATTATTGTGAAAATTCACTATATTAACCCACCCTCCTGTTTTCAAAGACAATTTAGGAGGGACAATTTCTCAATCGCCTCCATGCTATTTTTAGACAAAGAACTGGTTGATCTTCAAAAATTAGCCAACATCTCAATTTGCATATAGCCTGACCCAAAATCGGCAAAATCAAGGGTTGCTCCTCCCCTTAATCCCAGAAAGCGACATTTTTCAGGATAGAAATAAAATCTGGTTAATTTATTTAGACTTTTGTACGTTCTTTATGTATCTTGTCCTGCTGGGGGTTTTTTTTTCAGCTTTGAAAATTGGAATTTTTACCAAATATTTCTTGTGTACATTCAACCGATACCACAGATAAAAATATTGAAATAATAAATTTGACAAAATTTTGTAATTGCTACATCTAAACAGCTGGCTGACTATATGTGGTATGTATTTTGTCAGCACGTTAAAGTGTTTTACCTGTTGTTCTTTGTTGAAGTTTGTTGGTTTTTTTTTGTTTGTTTCCAGTATCTTCCTGTGTACACCCCTAGTGAAGAGGAAAAGGCTGACCCCAAATTGTTTGCGAATAACGTGAGAACTTTGATGGCAGAGTAAGTAAGCTGGGCTGTACTCATCAGTGTTACTGTATACTTTCTGTTACTGTGTACTTTCTGTTATCGTGTGATTTCTTTTTCTGTACCTATCCTGTTACTGTATTCCTTCTGCTTATTTTTTATGTGTCCTGATTGGACTATGTTCAGCACTTTATGGTGTTAGTTTTTGCCCCAAGTACTGTGTGTCAGTTATTGTGCTAGTGTGTGTGTCATTTTAAAGAAGTGTTTGTATAAGGAGAGGAGAAGCTGTAATGATAGTTTTGTTTCTTTAGATATTTGATTAGCTTTATAGTGTGGTGTGCTCCCTCCACTTCCATCTTCCATTCTGGTGTTACTTTGACAATTTTTTGTGGCCGGTTATGGGTGTTTGGAGGATTCCTCTGGAAGGTTCTATTCTTTTCTTTCCCTCCGTTGCTTCTTTCTTTGCTTTTTCATGGACGATAGGAGGTTGCCAATAGAAGGTCCTACTTCATTACTCTCCCTCTAGTGTTTTTGACTTTTTCACTTTTTTTAGAAACTGTACACTTCAGATATGATGAATATCCCCCTGTCTTTCTCTCTCCCCGCCTCCCCCATACAGATCCCTGAAGTGCCCAGTGACAGACCACACCTACGACGACTGCCGCCTCATGACAACAGCTCAGAAGCTCAAGCTGCCAGCGCACGCCGGTCTGGTGGAGTTTGAGAAACTTCACTCCAAACTAGGGTGAGTCTATTATGTGTTTGCCCCTGTCTGTGACATAACAGTTAAGTGCTTTGCTGTTGCATGAAGGAGACTTGGGTTCAATTCTAGAGTTTGAAGAAATTTTGATCAAGTATCACGGTCATTTTACTGGGATGTTGTATCCCTAATAGTTCTCTTTTGACCAGGGTTGGCCCTGACAGGCCGGGTTGGAAGCCTTTCTCCTATATGATCTAATTACTTTTTAAAATGTTAATCTTCTTCCCAGCGTTTAAGGACAGCCATGGTGTGGTTGTGCTTATCTGTCCCCGAACTCGCCACTGAGTGGTCACTATTGTATATTGACAAATTTGTTTTCTGTCAAGCATTAGGCGAGCCCTTTCATGTCTGGTTGGAGGATGCCACTAGTAGGTCCTACTTCTTTTCCTTCCCTCGTTTCCGTCTGTCTTATTTTTATACTGTGCTATATGGCCATTATTGTGTTGATGTGCTTCTTTTTACTCAAACAGTTGATGGTTGGCAGGTAGTCTGGTGTGGTTTGCTCCTTCTTTCTTTTCAAGAGTCCATCACCCTTTTCTCTCCTCTTTCTTTTTTGTGTTTGTTTCTCTCTATCTAGTAAAAATTCTAATCTTCGGCACTCATATTACCTAATTGTGTTACAACTTCCATAAAACTCTTACTAAAAAACAAACTCTTTTGTTTTCTTTGTTCAGCGTAAACTTTGACAAGATGCAAGACTTGCTGGTCAAGTTCAAGGACATCAAAGGCGCGGTGTGGCGGAAAGGGAGCGCAAACATTACCTTTGAGGAGTTCAGCCGGTATCTGCTGCTACCCAAATCTGACGCCCTTCAGCAAGTGTTTGATCTGTACGACAGGGTCAGTCACTCTTCTGTTCCTGGGAAGGTTGGGGGTCTGAAGGTCAGGTTGTGTACAGGGGTCAGAAGGTCAGTTAGTATATGCCCCACACTCTGAGATACATCAGATTGTTCTGTGGTGACCTGATGTAGGTAATTGTGGTTTGAATTGGAGTGACAGCTCTTTTTTTTTTAACTTTGAATTTGAATGACTGCGCTTTACTTTAGCCTCCAAGTTTAATATATTACAGACCGCCGGTGTGGGTGGTTAAATGGTGTCACTTATAAGCCCTCTTTCTTAACTATCTCTCTTGATCCCGTCTGGCCGTTTTACTTTTTCCCAAGTGGGCATTATTGTGTAGATGTGCTCCTCTTTAACTCACAAATTTCAGACGAGCCTTTTTCTGTCTCCCCAGGACGGGTCTGGAACCATCGACTTCCGCGAGTACGTCATTGGATTGTCTCTCATCTCTGAGCCGGCCAACAATGACGAAACCATCCAACTGGCATTTCAGGTGAGGAATGGTTGGGTGGTTGGATGGGATAGAGTGCTATATGAATTCAGTCTGTAATTATTGTCTTCTTTATTATGGTTATTATATTAAAGTTATAGAAATGATGATGCTGAGTTATTGTTATTGTTATTGTTATTATTATTATTATTTTATTAAAGTTTTTATGATGATGATTTTTATTGTTGTTATTATTATAGTTATTATATTAAAGGTATTATGATGATGATGATGACGATTATTGTTAATGTTACACTGTACTAACATCTGTGCTGTTTTGTCTGCCAGCTGTTTGACACAGAGAACAAAGGGCACATCACTCCGGAGGAGCTGCAGCACATTCTGACGGGAGCCTTCAACATCTCCGACACAGATGCCGAGCGATTATTTGAGGAAGTCGACGTCACGGGGGATGGAAAGATCACCATAGGTAAGAGGGCAGAGTGCGGGGAGAGAAAAAATAGACATACAGATCGATAGATGCTTCATAGTTTATTACATCTGATTCTGTTGATAAAGGTGATAAGTGATTGGTGAAAGCACTTATCACCTCCATCAACTGATTTAGATACTGTTTGGTTAAAGTTAAGGTGTGAACCACAGCTACTAATTTTGTGTCGCTAAGGGGTAAGGGAGGATGGCGGTGGGAGTTGTAATTTACACCAAGGAACTACAGGTATTGTTCAAGTTTTGTTGACCTTCAAATGAACTTCGTTGGTTTTTCTTTATCAGTATTGTTTGTTTGGTAACTGCTAAGCCATGAGGGATTCGTGTGCTTCTTTTTACCCAGACAAACAGATGACTGTTATTGTGTCTTTTTCCTAAAATTAAATTACCTTTATTGTATCGATTTGCTTCTTTTGACTCAAACTAAATAATTGTGATCACATTTATGTGCTTTTCTACGAAGACTCAAACAAACCAAATGACCACTATGGTATCGATTTGACAGACCTATTTGTGTTGCCAGTGCCGTAAAACTCTTACTAAAACAAGTTGATGTGCTTTTTTAAAAATTCAATATGTTTTTATGTACAGTGGAATTGTAATTGTAAATGGGCTGATTCATCAATGTCATGCTCATAATTGTGCCTGAACTGCAACAGGGAACTGCTTTTTTTTCTTTCCTAATCCGTACTATCATCATTTTCCTCTTCTTCTTTTGTATGTTTGTCACACTCTTGTGACCCGCTATTTCCGGGGTGCCTTGATAGTTGAAACAGACTTTGTGCTGCTGAAGCTAGAGACTTGAGCGGAGTAAGCGCGATTCCCAGTAAGGGCTTCTTTGTTGACATCCACCCTTTGGTGCTCATATGACCTTATGCAGTTGCAAGCGCCGTAAAACCTCTACTAAAACTAAAACAGCCCTGATCACATCTATGTGCTTCTCGAGAGGCTGACAACACATCACTCGTCCACAGATGAGTTCAAAACGTACGCGGAGAAGAAGCCCGAGTACGCCAAGGTGTTCATCACGTACCAGGAGCTGAAGCAACAACAGGAGCAGCAACCGCTGGGGAGGAAGGAGTGTTTCAGCAGTGACCACAGCGGAGAGTTTGACCAGTGGAGCATGCAGGTGGAGCAGCTGAGCTCCAAGAAGCTCCAGTGACCTCCTCACTTGTGTTGCTTTTGGCTTTGGTGTGTAGACTGGTGCGACCTTTCACCTCTTTGACCTGACCACTGGGAAGGGAAAGAACAACTGGGGGGTAGTTGTAGGAAAGGTGGGAGGGGTGGGGGTGGGAGGGGTGGGGGTGGGGGGGTGCAAGGTGTTTGAGTAGAAATTGCAAATTCCATCTTGAAAAAATAGAGTGGAATCCGCTTAAACAGTTCACAGTGAATTTTAAAAATCCTTTATTTTTTTCTTCTACTTAAGTACACTCTTTAAGCCAAAAACTCGGCTAGACCAAAGAAAATCAGGAGGCCCGGCAGATTTTTTATTTAAAGTTTAAGTGGGCTCCATAGTATTTTCCATCCTGTAAGTAACCTCCTAACTTTACCAGCATCTGTATTGTAATGGTTAGATTTTTGGCAGCTGCACACAGAGGACTTGAGTGGACAGATGGGATTTTTGGTGGTTTTTTCTAGCCTTGTCTGCATAGACTGGTGGGATTTTCCATAAATAAGCCATGGCCAGCACGCAAAGTCCTCACACTTTCAGATGAAGCTGTTGCTGGGGTTTTTTTCCTGGTGTGAGCTGGCATACAATATGGCTGCCACTAGTCATCTGGGTTAGCTTGTAGCATCTTCCGTCCGTCATTTTTCCCTTTCCTGTGGTCCTGGCTGTGACCTTCACTGTGGAGATCTTATGCTGTTTGGAAAGGGGGGGGGGGTGTTAGGTAGTGTATTTATTCTCCTCTGTGAAGGGCACACTATAGCGTGTAGATTTTAGACGCGCTGTTTTCACTCTCTCTATACACTTTTTTTTACATTTGCTGTGTTGACATATTTTTATATTGTAACCTTATTTGTATTCAGGCTTAGTAGAGTTGTATATTTTTTTCACATTTTTTTCCTGTTTCAATCTTCCTTTAAACATGCCTTTGTTCTTTTTATTGACCAGAGATTTTGAGCGGGCGTGCCTTCACTGTATGTTGTTTTCTTGACCGTCAAAGACGACAACTCTGTGTTCACAGTGGCGTAATTTGACTTTTCTTTTGTTGATATAGTGCAGGATGTACCTTCCTGTATCTAGACATTCCAACTTGTAGATGAAGGGGCCAGTTCGATGAGGTTACCTTATGGATGTGCTTCTCTACTCCTGGCACTAAATGACCATTAATTGTGTGGATGTGCTTTCTTTATTCCTAGCATTAAATGATAATTTCATTTGGATGTTCTCCTCTTTACTCCCAACACTTAATGAGTGTTTATCGTGTGGATGTACTTCTCTTTACTCCTGGCACTAAGTGACCATTAATTATGTGGAAGTTCTTTCTTTACTCCTTGCATTAAATTATCATTTCACATGGATGTTCTTCTCTTTACTCCTGGCAATAATGAGTGTTAATCGTGTGAATGTGCTCCGACACTAAATAAGTATTAATCGTGTGAAGGTGCTTCTTTTTACTGAAACTCAATATTAACCCTCTGTACTCCTGTACAGCAAATAGACCCACAGTACTTATTTAGATTGGAGATCAAATTGGAAGGGTTTGGCTTTTGATGTTAATTTGAGGTAGTTTGACACTGTTCTGATGGCTGGCACACCCCTTTTGTGTCGCTGTGTCGCTGACAGTTTTTCCGTGTTTTGCTGTATGTAATTTTTTCGTCTTTCATAATCCAGCTTTTCTTCGGCATGTAACCTTTTTGCTTTGTGTCTCTTGTGTTAACTAGTTATGGTTAACTCAATGAAATTGGGCGCAATTTAAATTTTAGGCTTCAGGTGTTGACCCTTTCTGTCCAGTGTACCATGACTCTTCAGTAGGCCATTTCTCTCCTGACTAGCTCAGATCCGCAGCTGAAACTTTGAGTAACTGAGACGAGTTTCTGGGTCGATTGTTTGGACCTGCTGTTTAATATTGACATTGAACTGTTCAATTTTGGGTTGTTTCTATAGACTTTGTCTTACAAAAAACCTTGCACTGTGAAGGGGTGGTCTGTGTTTTGGCACTCTGTCTATGGCAGTGTCATTTAAAAAAAAAGAGTTTTATCTTTAATACACAAATACACATTATTATTAATCATTTTTAACTCTTTCCGGACGTAGTTGTTTAGGGGTCTACACGTAATTAACTTGTGACTCGATTCGGCTACACGGGTGATGTACAAAATAACTTTGTATAAGCATAACCATCACTCAAAACGTAACCTATGATATATCAAATTGAAGGAAATTGAATAAGGAATACATTCCAACATGAAACAAGGATTAATTTTGAACATAAGTTTGCACTGCAGGGGTTTGAAATGGCGAGGGTGGTAAGAAAAATACATTTTGACTGAAAAAATTACACACACTAAACATGTAAAAGCGAATCAGCATAGCTATCTTATCATATACAGGCCAAGAGCAGACTCCATAAATTTCTGAATGTGCAGCTTTTTATTTGAATGCAATATTCCAATTTTTGTTTGAGTTATGATATTTATACTGAGTCCGGTTAGATCGTTTTGTTGATGCAACTCCGCAAGAACTAATTCTCTTGTTTTTTGCCAGACCGACTCTTTGACAAATGAAACTAGGTGTTTTCGTTTCCTAAACCCTTTCCAAGTTTTCAATAACAATAAAAAATACTTATAAATAATGGATCATGTTAAAACGAAACAAAACTGAGGCACCCTATCACAGCCGATATATCGATGATACGTCCGAAAGGGGTGTGGACTCGCGCTGATATATCGTCGATACATCTGGAAAGAGTTAAGAAGCTATAAAGTTTTGCCAATAACCCAGTTTTGATTGAAATTTTTAAAAACTTGATATTTTTCAATCACTTAGGTTGATTTATGTTTACAAGTTACATGTCTCTGTAGTTGAATTTTAGTTGTTCAAAGTTTTGTTGAAATTGGTGCAAAGATGATTGAGATATTGCCTTTTATATGGGTCCTCTTTTTTTACACCTGGTGTTCGAGGAAATACAATAATAATTCACTTCACAACAAGTACGATTTGCTTTTCACTTTTTCCACTTATTTCTTCCACAAAAGAGAGTTTGTGTCCCCCTTTTTTTTTCTTACCACAGTAGTTATAAGATGACATAAAGCTTCATGGTTTTCACTATTCATGCTCTTACTTTGGAACAAGGAAAGAATCTTAGAACTTGATCTGACAGCTTTTTTCCCTTCATTTGGCCGCACAAGTTCTGTGAAGCTAAATTTGATCATAGGAGTTTTCTAATCGAGAGTCAGATGTGTTGTTGAAAATATTACTCAGTTTAAATGATGATAATGATGCGATGTGTTGGTTCATGGAAGAATTCACAAACAATGTCTTATGGTCTCTGTCTGTCATTTGTTATTTGAGTTACTTACACATGAGAATCTCCCTGTGTCATCAGCGTTATTTTACAATAGCTGAAATTCAAGTTTTGGAGGTTTCCAAACAAAGCAGGTATTCGAGTAAAGACATAAAGGGGCATCTTTCATTTTAGTTTCATTCTGTTTCGTTATTTCATTTCATATTTAGTTGAAAAGTATTGAGTGCCAAGGTAGTTTTCTAATAAAGGGCTTAGTTGAATATAGACACCAAGGGGCGTATTACAATGTAGTTTCGTTCTCTTTTGTTATTTCCTTCCTAGTTTTTAATTGAGAAATAAGTGCTCAGGTGTTGTGTCTGATTTGGGTTAATTTTTTTTTCCATTTAATTTTATCAAAATTTCAAAAAAAGCTGAGGCCCTTGTGGAATGATGCTGATATGTGCGTTGTATTTTCAATTTGAGAGACCATGTAGATGTGTGTGTCTTGGACATGGAGTTTACCTGAGGGATGTTTACAGGAAGTTTACACTTGTTTGGTTTTCCTTTTTTCCCCCTTTTCTTTGTCTTTCTAAGTTCAAGATCTATGTTCGCAGTTATGATTGTGGGGTGGTTGGAGGGCGCCACTGGTAGCCTTACTTTTTTACCGCCTTCTGTTGTTTATGTCTGTCTGTCTTCCTTTTTTGTCAGCAGTAAATGACTGTTGCTTTGTCGATGTGACTGGCGTCTGTGGTGTAGCTGTTACGCACTTAGTTGACACATGCAGAAGACCAAAATCTGATAAATTTTTATCAAGTATCTCACTTTTTTTGGGCTGGGATGTTGTGTCCCTCTCAGCCCAGGTTGGCCCCGACAACAGGCAGGGTCGGACACCCACCTCCAAATGGTCTAAATTGTCGTGGGGTTTGGGGGATAAAAACACCAACCTTTAGTTTTAATTTTGCGTGGATGGGACTACTGTGTGTGCTGTTGTTGTGTCGATGTGTTACTGCGTTGATGCGTTATCATGTTTATGTCCTTCTCTTTCCTCAAACTCAAAGTTTAGGTGGTTGATGGGTGTTCTCGTGCGGTTTGCTCCTTCTTTCCTATCAAACATCTATCGCCCTTATCGCTTGGGTGGTTGGCGGGTGCTCTGATGTGGTTTGCTCCTTCTTTCTTATGAAATATCTGTCGTCCTTATCTCTCCTCTTTCTTTTTTGTGTTTGTTACTCTCCTGTAACACCTCTAATCTTTGGCACTTATATGACCTCTAAAATCCCTTATCGCTTCTCCTTCTTTTCTTCGTATGTTACTCTCGAGTAACACTTTCAAATTTTGGCTAGTGGGTGATAGGTGGGTGCTCTGGTGTGGTTTGCCTCTTCTTTCCTGTCAATTATCTATCGTCCTTATTTTTTTTCCTTTTTTTCTTTGTATGTTACTTTGTAGTAGCGCCTCTAATCTTCCGCACTTAAATTATTTATTTGTGCAAGTGCCGTAAAACTTTTACTATAGCAAACAATCTTTAGTGTTTATATGACCTATTTGTGTTACACGTGTCACAAAACTCTTACTAAATCTAAAACTAACCTCGAATTGTTTTGTTTGTCTCTCTCTCAGGGAAGCTCGGAGTTAGCCACGTTCCACCAGAGGAGAAAATCCAGTGAGGGGTTGTGAAGAAAGGAGAGTGGGAGGTGACCGGTGGTCAAGCTGTTCTGTATAGGCCGGACTGGCTGGCACTTGCTCAATCACATCGGGGGACACTTTGTGGTGGTTGTTGGTTCATGGACGAGACGTTTCCGGATCACACACACACACACACACACACACACACATTCATGCACTGTAACACACACACACATGCTCGCGTGCTCACACTTGCTCGCACAAAATTGTCTGAAATGGTAACTTATTGTCAAGGAGAAAGTGGTTGTTCTAGATAGGTGGTCCTCTTGGCCAGTGTCATTATAACATAGAAAAAAACTCAAAGAAAGAAGCTGGAAGTGGTCATTTGTACAGGTGATTGTCTTGAACAGGTGGCTGTTAGAGAGCACGTTTGATTGTACTATATTCATATATTTGCTTTAGTTTGGGGTTTACAAACACCAGCAAAAGCAGCAATGACAAGTGAAAGATTTCTCTCATGTGTTCCCCGGCCATAATTCTCCACCGCCAGATGGCGTGTCATTGCGAGCAATATGAGTATGCTGCCAAGGGGTGGGTGGGGGGTTGGTGAAGCGGGGAAGGGTGGTTTGGTGAAAAGAGGGGGGGGGGGGGGGTGATGAGAAAATCTCTTTTTATCTGTGCATGTTTTGAACAGTTGAAAGCAATATCAACTTCATGATGAAAGTTATTATGAGAGTTATGATGAATACATAATGTTATTGCTCTTTTCATATATATATGCTTGTGATGTATGTGGTTGTTATGATGAGTTAATATTTGTTCTTTTCCTACCGACTGTTCAATGTAAGAGTCTGTCATACGTCACTTTTCAAGATGGCCTATGGCAGAGTCTCACAATTAAAAGTCGATATGCTTGTGATGTATGTATTTGTGAAAGTGGGTGAGTTGGCTGGTAAGGGCGTGTGTTGGGATGGTGCTCAAAGAAAATTGAAAACACACGGTTTGCTTTGTCTGTAGTAGTTTGTGGTGCGATGGGTGGAGTGGTGCTAGATACTGGGTGCTGAGAGGCGAGATGTGCTGTATAGATGATGGAGTGTGTTTGTGTGTGTGTGTGTGTGTGTTTGCACTATGTAGCTAATTATGTGTGTGTTTATGTATGTGTGTGTTTATGAATGTGTAAATTGAGCTGTGTTCGGTTTTCACTGAAATGTCTGCCACTTTTGTGATTCTAAATATCCTTGCAGAATCTCCAAACAATTCCTACCTACCAATTTTATGTTGCCATGGCAACGTGGTTTCAAATATCCATGTGGAATCTCCAAGCCTCAGCAATACAGACCACGTTTATGTTGCCATGGCAACGTGGTATCAAATATCCTTGTGGAATCTCCAAACAATTCCTACCTCCCACTTTTGTGTTGCCATGGCAACTTGCTGTCAAATCCTTGTGGAATCTCCCAATAATCTTCACCCTGTAAGCAGATTCACAAACTTTTAAACGGATGAACTTGAATATAGTTGATGTTGCATATACTCACACACACACACACACGCACAGAGACATGCACATCATGGATGAGGTATGTGTGGAGGAAAGAGAGCCAAGATGTGTCAGGGAAATTTCCCTTGTGGTGACTCATGAGATAGCAGCGCAACTGTCCTAACTCAGGTTTTCCTAATTTTACAAGAGGAACAAAACTAATTTTTCACCAAGATGTCCATTAACAATATCTGGAATTCACAATTTAATGCTAGTGTATTTTTCACAAAATAATGGCATGACTTTGAGATTTATACTATACAGGGCATGCGCCCATTCCCAGTGTCTTGGGAATATGTATCCAAAATTGATTTTCGGCAAAATTGCGAGTTACGACACTTGAGTCACTGCCAAGCTCATTGTCTGCTCTATGTGCGAGTACTTAACTGGTCACCTGCACATACCTCCTATTTTTGCCACCAATGATTTTGTGAGAGGTATTGCCACATGCTTTAACTTTGGTACATGCTACGTATTTATCCAAGTGTTTTCCATGTCTCGAATAATCTGCTTGTTTACTTGGACTATTGTTTTTTCTTAAAAGCTGCATGTGTTCTTCATGTATATCTATTGTTTTGTTCTTGTTTGTATTTTTGTGTAACAGACATATATATCACTTTAAGATGAAATGAGTTGAGACTCAAAAAGATGCGATGAGATAAATGCACCATGTCCGTAAAGTATTTCTATTTTTAGGTCAAGGTACTGAGTGTGTTAAGGAGAAGTGTGTTGGACAGTGTGTCATATTGGCGTGTTCTGTTGGTGTGTCCTGTCAGATGTCATATCGGTGTGTCATGAGAGTGTGTCATGTTGGTGTGTCATGTCAGTGTGTTGGTTGTGACCTCCTAGTGCCTCAAAGCTTTGCCCTGTTCCTTCTCTATGCATCCTCAGCACACTGACGGACACACTGACTGACACACTGACCTTGACATTTGAATAGAGTTACTCAGTTACTGGCTTCAGGTTATGTGAGAGATGGAGGAGAGAGAGAGACAAAAGAGAAGAGAGACAGACAAACACGCACACACACACATATAGGGAGAGGGAGAGAGGGAGAGGGAGAGGGAGGGAGAGAGAGAGAGAGAGAGAGAGAGAGAGAGAGACTACAACTTGCTGAAAGGAATTCTACTATTTCTTTTCCTCTTTCTTTATCTTCATGAAGGAAGTTTTGGATGAGCTTTTGCCCTTGGTTCAACTGTAGTCCCTCTGTGTAACCGGGCACATTTTTGTTGTTGTCTGAGGCAGCTTTGTGGGTGAGCGGTGGGTACTCTGGTGTGGTTTGCTCCTTCTTTCCCATCATCTATCGTCCTTATCTCTCTTCCTTGTTTTCTTTCTAGTAACACCACTAATCTTTGGCACTTACATGGCCTAATTGTATTGCAAGAACCGTAAAACTTTTACTAAAATTAAAACGACTATATGTAATGTTTGATTGTTTTTTCTGACTGTGTTGGATGTGTTTATTTATTCAAACTATGTATTTTTCCAACATGTAGTGGTTCACCATGTTTATGTGTGTGTGTGTGTGTGTGTGTGTGAGCGAAAGTAAGGGAGGGAGAAAGAGAGAGAAAGGCAGAGTGAAATGACTTGAACATATAAAACCAGGCAGCTTTCCTCCTAAGCTTTTTGTAATGAGATGTGAAGACCGTGAACTTTATAAGCATAAGATGGCCATTTTGGCCCCAGACACGTCACAGAGTACAAATTTAACTCTAGAGCCGATAGACTGGTAATGTATCACGCTAGAGCTGTCATTTATTTTTACTACCAAAAACAAAATAAGAGTGCTGTAAGATTTTTACCAAACTGAAACTGAACTTCTTTGAAAAGTCTTGAATATTGGAAATTCCAATTATTGGGTAATTTCCTGAAAGACTTGCCTTGTGAGTTCAGGCTTGTGTCATTCTGTGAATCGGTGAAATAAATCATGTACTTGTGATTTGATGGTTCTTAGTTATTGAGTGATTAAATAGTTGTAAGTTCTTGGTTCTTGTGCCAGTAATTAGACAGTCCTGGGTTTTGGTGTCATATGATGAAAAAGTCTCAGGTTCTGGGGTCGTGTGATTAGATTGTTGTAGATTCTTATGTCATGTGATTAGATAGTTGTAAGTTCTTGGGTCATGTGATAAGATAGTTGTAGATTTTTGGGTCATGTAATTATGTAGTTGTAGATTCTTATGTCATGTGATTAGATAGCCTAAGCCATAGGTTCTAGGGTCGTGTGATTAGACAGTTGTAGGTTCTTGGGTCATGTGACCAGCTGAGTGCAATTCCTGAGCACAGGACGCAGTGTGCATTACTGACTGTGCCATTATATCGGTTTTATTTGAGCTTTCAGCATCCTGTGTGTGTATCTGGGATACATGTGTGTTTGTGTAGTTTTTTTATGCCTGTGTTCTCCCTTACTATGTCAACATAATAATTTTTTTTTTTATAGCTGGTAGTAGCTTTGCCATATATGCTGTACATGGATTTATATACATATTATATATGTATTTTGTTGAGTTTTTTTTTTCTTTTTTGCGATATTCTTTTTTTTTTTTTTTTTTTTCTGTGTACGAGAAATGCAGGGCTGTGACTGGCTGGAGGCTGAGCCTGGGGCGACACCCGCTCCCCCACACAGGCTATGACGTCTCCCGTGTCGTGTGTCGGTCATTTCTCCCGTGTCGTGTGTCCTGTATTGTGTGCCCATCGTTCCAGCTCGTGTTTCTGTATGAGCAAGTAAACTGCTTCATAGCTTGAGACCAGCCCTGTCTTGTCTTAGGCTAGGGCCTGTTATGTTTGCCGTGTCTGTGTCCTGCCCTTTGTCAAAGATAATGCACTACAACATGGCGCTTTCCTCTATGTAAGACGCCCGTCATCATCAAATGCGTGATCTGAGATGAGAAACTACTCTTTAAAAAAAAATTTCCTTAACCCTCCAAGCACCACTAATGAACAGCCTGTGGTGTTTGGGGAAATTCTATGATTTCACCATAATATGTTGGAACTGGTTTGAGAACAGGCAAACCAAGCAAGTAAAGGCCATAAATCTTTACATTTCAGAAAGTAGAATGTAAATAAGAAGTAGTTTCAAGTTGTGCTCATTTATGGAGGAATTGAAATATTTGTCACTATGACACAGCACTTTGGAAGTTTGATACTATTTTAAATCGAGGAACAGCTTTTTTTTTTGGAAACAGAAAGGAGGAGCGTAAATTGTGCTGAAAAAAATTCCTATTTTAGAAATCAAACAAAACGTCAGGTGACAACAGCTACAATTTAGTGCGTCAGTTTTTAAGGTAATTTTTTAAAGAGAATGCGCATTCGTAAATCTTTGCCTGGGTGTATGGTGTAGTGAACTGTCTTTTCCTGCATGTATGAAATAGTCAATTATCTTTGCATGGGTGTGCAGGATGCCATGTTGTTTTTAAGGTCTTCCTCCCACTCCCGTACCCTACCCCCATGTGTCTGAAACCTGCAACATGGTGATCCTCTCTCTCTTGTCAGTAGCTTTCAGGTGGGAGAGATAGCACTTTACCGTTTGTGATGAAAGAAAATCTGCTGAACCTCTGTCTAGTCATCTCTTATTTATGCTTTTTCAAACTCTCAATGTAATTTTCTCTGTATATTATTATACGGTGTGTTGCTGTTTTATGGTGCAGAAGATGTATGAGGACTTTGGGTGGCTTGTGGCTGTGCATTCAGTCACCAAATGTCAATTTTTATGTGGGAATATTATGTTTTGGTTATTTTATTTCCTGAATCTGGTTTTTGCTCATTTTTTAATTTTTATGCAGAAGTGTGATCATCGTTGTTCACCTTGGTTTGTGTAATACTTTGTTTATCTGTGTAATACACAGTTTATACTTGCAATAAACAGTTTATTGATATAAATAATACACAGTTTATACATGTCGTAAACAGTTTGCGCATGTGGCACATGTACACAGTTTTTACATGTAATAAACAGTTTATGCATGTGATACACAGTGTATACTTGTAGAGCTCGATTTATACATGTAATAAATGGTTTATGCATGTAGTACTCTGTTTATACATGTTCCACTATACATGTACTGTAATGTACCGGTACTACTTGTGTTCTGTGGCCTGTGAGAAGCAATCTCATGTCGATGTTACATTGTGTGAGTAGTTTCTAGCTGATCAGTGTTGAAAAAATAAAATGGCAATGGTCCATCTCCTCCCCCAGGCCACTCTCGGTTGGTCCTTAGTGTAGCTATGTACATGTATTGTATTTTTAATTTATGAGATGGAGGGGAGATAGTGTGTCGATGTATATTCAGACTTGTAATGAATCTCTTTACTAATTAGTTAGTCAAATTCGGTTTTCAGAGTTTTTCAAGTTGATTACTGGAATAAATTGGGACTTTTTCTTTTTGTGTTTGTGTCGTGTCAAGTCCTGTGACTGTCCGGAGGGGGGGGGGGGGGGTGTACTGATGTGCTGGTCACTCCTGGTCTAAGGTCAAAGCAATCTGATTGAACGTCTGTTTGTCTGTGTATGGACAATTGTGGGAACATTCCAGATGTAGGTGGGAAATTCTGTTTTGGTTGGTGCCCGTACTTTAGTTTTTGTATCTATTTTTAGATTTTTTAATAAGGGAAACTTGATCATGGATTGGGGTTTGCGTTTGTCTACCTGGAGACCTGTTTTGTTCCAGTATTTTTTTTTCTTTTTTTTTTTTCGGTCTCAGTTTTTAAATTTTTCATGTTTTCTTGGCGTGGGTGGCCCAGTGGTTAGGCTACCAAGTCCGTAATCGTGAAATGGGGGGTTCAAGCCTCAGGTCGGTAAAATATTGTGTATTTGGGAAAGGCACTTTACATAAATTTCCTTTTTGGCTCGGTCCTTTTGGAGATGGACTTTAAACACAGAGTATCGCCGTATAACTGACTGGGGGCGTTAATCCTATACCATTTCACATTTTGTTTCAGAGTGCCCCAAACACTCTATTTCTATCCTTATCCAATGAGAGGTTTTGAATTTTCCACACTAAGATTTTTAGCAGTTATGTGGCATGAGTATCTTCGTGCAGTATTGCAGTTGTAGTCTATGTATTTTTATAGTGGCCTGCTCCGATTTATCATGACTGTCTCACGGTTTCAACCATTTTGGACAAGTTTTGACAAACGTCATCTTGTTCATTTGTTTGGTGATCTTACAATCAGGAGTTTGAGAGGACATTTGGTACGCTATACCAAAACCAGTCTCATCTGGTGTAATTTTGATCCGATTTCTTGCTCCTGAATTAAAAATTCTTTTGTTGCAATATTGATGTCTCTTCCATGAATTTTTTTTTTTGGAAAGGGGGGAGATGGTTGCAAACTACAAGGCGTTTTCTGTATGCTGGACGCCTTAATCTATCATAATCCATGTATGCCTGTCTCTTCCATTTCATGGGCATTTTTTAAATATTTATTATGAGATCTCTTTGAAAATTATATCCTTTTTAATAACCTTGATGTTTGCAGTTCTTTTGTGTTTACAGATATAATGTACACTAAGTTTTTATATGAAGGCATAAAAATTGCACCTGCTTTTACAAAAAATTATTTTTTTGAGACTCAGATGTCAAGATCACTGGATCACTTAAAACCACATTGATAAATTAAGAGATATTCAGAAGCTGTGGTAAAAATAGAAGTGTGTTGTCTGAACCTGTTTGTGGTTGGCTTTCCTCCCCCTTATCAAATGATTCACCCACAACAAAGGGCTGAATTATTGCCTCCAGTCAAGATTGTGAGCAAGGAGAAAATACCGTCATAAGAAAAACCAAGTGTTTTTCATGTCTCATTGTTTCAACTGTTTTGTACAAGTTTTCACAAATATTTTTGTGCATCTTTTTGTCGGTTTGTTCATTTGGTTGGTATGAGAGCGTGTTGTCAGATGTTGCAGGTTCGAGACACGTCCTTACGGGACATGTATGTGCTTAGCTCTCTGTCTGTTTCTTATTCTCTGTACTGTAATCAAGTTCTGAACTTTGGCGTCAGGTCTATTTTTAGCTTTCTTTTCAGAGTTGTTAGTTCTGTATTTTGTTGATCAGTTGTTGGTACTGCCTGTACCAAAGCACAATTTCAGCTTTTTAGCATTGCTTTTAATTTTATCATATATATATATATACTTATATTCATAAAAATAATAAATTGTAAATTGCTTTCTATTCTTTTTGAATAAAAGTTCCAAAGTATCTTCTTATTCTGTGTTCAATGAGAACTTTTTGCTGTTCCTGGGGTGTGTGTGAGAGAGAGAGACAGTACACATATTGTGCGTGTGTGTGTGTTAAAACTACGTGCGCATGTGTGTGTGTGTGTGAAAAAGTATGCGCGTGTCGTCAAGGGCATGGAACATTTACAATTTGAAGTTGCCCCCTTGCTCCTGAAACAGAGCGATTTGTTCTTGTCCTGTTTTAACCGCAGACAGATGAAATTGAACAAGCTATAGAAAGTACAACAGAATACAAGTAGACAGAGTGCTGTGTTAAACTGGAGGAAACAAAAGAATATAAATTCAGATATATAGACTAAAATACAGTATACCACGGATAGGTCGAACACGGGAGACTTGAAATCATGCATCCGTCGAACAGTGCTTGCGGACCCGTTTTTTTTCCTTTCTTCTTTATCTTTGTTTTGAAAGATATCCCTCAAGCTACGGATCCCTTGAACTACCGAGGCAGGTCCCAACGAATTTGAGCTATCCGTGTTATACTGTACACAGCAGAACACAAGTAGACAGTAGAGAACACAACAGAATACAAGTAGACAACAGGGAAAGAAATAGAATACACGTCAGCAGAGAATAAACAATACCAGAGGTAAGTAGAGAATACAACAGAGTAGGATGTACACGTATTTGGAAGACAAGTGGACATGGTGGAAAACAATGAGAAAAACTGAACAGTTTGCATAAACTTTTGGCTTTATTAACCCACAACTTTCAGCATTCATGGTCAATACACACACAAACAGGTAGGCTAGGTAAAGGTCATCTCTTGACCAGCCTGTGGTCATTTATCTCCCTCTGGGCTGGGGTCTTATGAGCCAACCCAAGAGAAGAACATTTTGGTAAAAATTGGAACAGTCCATTCTACCCGTCTAGAAACTTTGGAGACCTCAGTTTTGTTTTGGGCAGAAACTAGTGTCGAGATATGCAAAGGGGGGGGGGGGGGGGGGTGATTAGGATGGGGGTCGGGAAGGGATAAGGGAGAAAGAGTGGGGGGGGGGGGGACTGCATGAGTAAGGAGAAGCACATCACAGGGTTCATTTTTGCAATGAATGACTATGGGTCAATTGACCCTCTCAGGCCAAAATCAATGGGTCAATCTTGTGAGTGATGGGTCAAGTTTTTACGCAACATGCATGAAGAGTTGTTCTCGGTTGTTTTTGTATTAAAGTACATGTCATGTGAGAGTTTTATGGAGAAATAGTGGATTAATGGCTTATCAACAATGTCTGCTTGTAATGCTTGAAATTCCCATCCCTTTGACTAGCAATGACTATGAAAAATAATTTTTTTATCCAAATTGCTTAAAAACAGGCTTAAATGAAAATAGAGTAAATTCTAAGAACTATGGTTTTTAAATTTTAAAAATCCATTGATCAATAACAAAGTTATTGGCATTTCTGTTTGCAAAATTTTGGGGGACTTTCATAGAAGACAATATCGCCAAAAAGAGGGACATGTCTTGATGTATTTCGAGGAAAAACTGTTCATAAGTCAGTAATGAATAGGAGTAAATAAATGAAACTTGGCATCTTCTTGTGATTTTTAGTGCAGAACTCTTTTTCAATGTGTTTATTACTTAGGATCTTAAAGACTAATATTTGCGTGAAATTTGTTGAATTGCGTGACATTGTTTTTACTGCGACCGATCACCCATTCTCAGTAAAGCGGGATCGGGAAATCCCGCAATGAAGTCATCGGTGGCCTACTTAGTTAGACCAGAGAGTATCTAATTATAATTTAAAGTCTCTGGTTAGACACATGCCACCTAGCGATCACGCGCGTCTCGAATGCTGGCAACTCGCGTTTCGAATCTGTGATCTAGTTTCCAGTGTTATATCAATGGGTGGGTGGTAATTTTAAGTTGGTACGTAAAATGTACTACACGCAGAGATCTGAAATTTTACAACAATAGACTAAAGAAGACATGTGGGGCGCTTGTGTGAACAATGCGCCCATTGACCCAGTGAATGTGAAATCAATGAGTCATTTTCTGACCCAATGCCCAACTGGCGCGGGGTCAAAAATGAATCCTGCATCAACATAATAATACTATTCATTATGTACTGAGAAAAAGCCAAGACAGACTGGCAGAAACAACAGTAGGAGAGTAAAAAAGTAGTACCTACTTGTAGCACCATTGAATCACACACACAGACATAAACAAAAGAGGGAGACTAAAGAAGTAGGACCAACCGTGATGTCCTCTAACTGCCCGAAGAAAATGAAGAGTGTCTCAAGTTTCCAAAAGAGTCAAAACTAAACGCAGTTTGGACAAAATTTCCTCCATTCATCATGAGTTTTTACCATTCCTGTACAGCCACAGAAAATTTCCCATCCAGGGATAATAAAGTGTTGTCTTATCTTAAAAATGCAGATGCGAAGCACAAAGTTGAAAGACAGGATAACATAAATTGATGGATGGTCGCCACGAACTCCACATGCGACAGTCACAGCAACTTGAACACATCTGAAGGTTTCGGTGACCTCCACCAGTGAAGATTTCGGTGACCTCTCCAAAGTCATGACCTCTACCTGTGAGGGGTTCAGTGACCTCTCACCGCAACCTGTGAGGGGTCCAGTGACCCCTCAAGAGGTCACGACGGGTCAGACTGACCCATCCGTTTAGCCCTGAATTTGGAGACACGTCGTTGTGGCTCTGCACCGTGTGTCTGTCCTGTATGATGCTGTGTGTCTTGTGTCTGCCGCTCCACGATTTGACCGCTGAACGCCTGTGGAAGAGAACATTAGAATGGGCGGTTAGTGAGCATCAATGGTTGATCCTACCTACTCCTATTCTGCCTCTCTATCATCCAATTTCTTCTCATTCCCTCTGATGTCTCTATCTGACTATCTTCGCCATTTCCCTGGACTAGATGGTTGATATTATTTCCATGTGCTTCTTTTTACTCAGACTCAGGATGAGAAAAGCATCTCAATGTACCTTAAACAAGCATCTCAATGTACCTTACACAAGCCTTATTATCTCTCTCGTCTCTTCCTAAGTGTTTTAATAAGTGAGCGGCCCATTCGGGCTTTCTTCAGCACTACATCATTTGATTTCTTTTCCTTGAATGAAACTGTCTAGTCCATCAATACAGTCGAACCTTCCAAAGTGGTCATGTGTACTGTCGGCCACTGTTCTGAGACAACCTTGCATTTTTCTTACACTTTAAACCTGTCCATAGCAACCCCTGTCAATTACAACCATGGCCAGTCATTTTTGAGACAATCAGCTTCAAAAACTGCTCATAGTGGTCAGTTGCTACAAAAGGTTTTCGCTGACTGGTCCTCAGACTGAGTGTGTACTTTCAATCAATGCAAAGCTCTTATGATTGATAACAAATTTTGATAGAAATGAAATGGAAAGATAAAATTAAGATTTCAGATTTTAATCTTTTGACTTTCTCAAGTCTAGTAAAAGACGATAAGTCAGACTCTGTCCACAGTCGAAATCTATCCATAAGTCTTTTTTTTCCTGTGATCTAGAATGACCATTATGGACAAGATTGAACATACAGGCACCTGTGGTGTAGCGGTTAGGCACTTTGTAGTTACACACAAGAGACCCATGGTAAATTCCCGGGTGGGAATCAAATTTTTACAGAGTATTTTGGTCTTTTCACTAGTATGTTGTATCATTCTCATCCCTGGTTGGCCCTGACAGGCAAGGTCAGAACCCAACCCTCTAAAAGATCTGAATTGTGTTGATGGGTGTGTAAAAACATTTTCTAAGGTTCAACTGTGACAAATGGTATTGGTTCTACGCCTCTATCATCACCATTAGGTTTTTTAAGAGGTGTGACCCCCAAGTTTAACGTCCAATTCCGAAAGGATAGAGCCAAGAGAGAATTTCGTGTAAAGTGCCTTTCCCAAGGACACAACGTTGGACGAGCTCGAACCCCCGAACCAGCAACCTCACAACTGCGAGTCTGGTAGCCTAACTACTAGGCTACTGACGCCATTATGGTTCAATTGTAAAGGTCATTGTACATACACTACCTTCTGTGCACTGGAGGCTATGCTTGGGATGTGGGTCGCGGTGTCAACAGTGTGACTGGTCATTGTCGAGTCTTCCGGTATAGACCCACCACGCACACTCACAGATGCACTTCCAGAGCTCTCATTCCATCTCTCCCGGGCCGGAGATTTCTTGAGAATGGACGGAGGCTGGAACAGCTTATAGATGTCTGAGGGGCTGTTGATTTCAACAGCCTCGCCCCTGCCTGACTGCTGGTGGTTTTGTTTGAGTCAAGAGAATAACATTCACAAAATGGTTATTTCATGCATGTTTCAGTTTTAAGTTTTAGTAGATGTTTTACGGCACTCGCAACTGCATAAGGTCATATGAGCGCCAGAAGATTAGAGGTGTTACAAGAGAGTAACAAACATAAAAAAGGAGAAGGGGAGATAAAGACGGAAAATTTTTTGATAGGAAAGAAGAAGCAAACGACACCAGAGCACCCGCCAACCACCCACTGCTTCAGTTTGAGTAAAGAGAAAGACATTGACACAAAAATGGTCATATAACGCTGGGAAGAAGCAAGACAGATACGCAGAAACAAGAAAGAGAAAGAAAAGAAGTCGAACCTACCAGTGGTGCCCTCACCACCTGGTGAGGCAGACAGACGAAAGTCATCACGGACTAAGTTGTAGTGTACATACATGATGAGTTGATGCAATCATGGCTTCATTTTGTTAAGAAATATAGTACAAAAACAAAACAGAGAGACGAAACATACAATGGATAAAGTAGGGAGTATACTGTGAACTGAAACAATCATGGCTATATTTGGTCAGGAAAAAGGATATGACAACAACAGAGGCATTGATAGGTGTCAGGCAGAAACAGGATGGATCAAAACTTTTCCTATTTTTTTCCCCCACACCGTCATTTCCTTTGATAGATCTTCCACATGGCGTGCTCATACCTATCCTAAGTAAACACTTCATATCTCTTTAAAAAAATGTGCAAAACCTGATGACCAAGTATCCTATGTAGTCACCGTCGTGATAAGATTGGATAAGGGACATTGGATAAATTTGTCAGGAGAAAAATTTTTTTTATGAATGCTTTAGGGTAATCTGATTTTCATACTGTTAAAAAAATTCCACTCATGATTGTTCATATGAATATAAATTTTTAACCAGCATATATATGAAACACGCTTTGTAGAATAAATTTCACGTAAAAAGCAAAATCGAAAATTTGGTAGTTATCTAATCTTATCACAATCGTGATGATATACTATACTCCCTTATAATACAAGCGATAAGAAAAAGGTCCAAAAGTTTACTAGCCTGATATTGATTACCTTCCCTCCCCCCCAGCCCCAACCCACAAAACCATCCATCAAAAAACGTGAACAGAAATTTACAGAACTTACCGACACAGCTGGAGTTTTTGTGTGGGAGAAAAAAATTGTCCTCCGTTTTGTTTTACAGTCAGAATCCTCCTCCTCTCCATCAGCATCACTTCCCTCTTCATCATCATCATCATCATCACTATCTGTGCCCTCAGATAAATCGTCATCCTCCTCTTCCTCATCATCGTCATTCTGCGACATTTGAAGCCCAAGTGTCTTCGGGTGGTTTTCGTCAGCAAAACTCACTCTCCTCATATTCTCATCGTTCTTCTTCTTCTTTCTGCTACTGTTGTCTTCTTCCTCTTCCTCCTTCCATTCATCACTGGGTATGGAGAGAGAAAAACACCAAAATCATCAGCAGTACTCCACAACCACCCAAGTCAAGATCTGGAGGTTTCCAGACAAAGATGTTATCTGAATAACAAACAATAAAGGGTATCTTTCAATATAGTTTTGTTCTGTTTTGTTATGTCCTCCCTAGTTAAAAATTTTTTTAAGTAACGAGTCATGGATCTGATTCTGACACTCTTTTCTTTTTCTTTGATTTTCTGAAAACTTCAAAAAATGAGATAGGCCCTTGTAGAATGACAGTGACAAAATAAGAATCAGGTATAAATTTTGATTAGAGGATCAACATGGTTTGATAGGAATGTTCCACAACTCATCATATCTCTCCAAATCACAGTTGCTCTCTCTTCCCCTCTCAAACCTCATATCACACACCCATCTTGCTCCACCAAATGCTCCCACCCCCCAAATCGCTTACAAAAACCCAACAGCCACAAACTGACCTGTCCATCTCTGCGCGCTCAGCCTCCTGTCTCTCCAACTGGTCAAGCCGAGCCCACAGTTGCTCGTCTGACAGACTCGAACCCTCAACCTTCTGAGCCATTGGTGTAGTTCCGGTAGCTGCCGCCTTTAAACGTTCCTGCTCTTTCTGTCTCTTCACACTCTCCCGATGCCGATCTGTAGAAATAAAACATCTCAATGTTGTACATCCTCATTGAGGAAACTGAGTTCATTACAGAAGCGGGCTGCTTCAATCCTGCCTGTCCGGGCCAAAGAAGATTATAGGTGTTACTAGAGAGTAACATACAAAGAAAAGAAGGATTAGTTTAGTTTTATAGTAAGTGTTTTACTGCACTTGCAACACAATAAGGTCATATAAGTATTCTGAAACGGTATAGGTTTAACGCTCCTATCAACACTGTTGGGTTATTTAAAAGGCGAACCTCTGAGTTTAATGTCCATCTCCGAAAGGACCGAGCCAAGAGGGAACTCATGTAAAGTGCCTTTCCCAAGGACACAACCTCGGACCAAGCTGAGGCTCAAACCCCGGAACCCGCAATCTCATGATTACAAATCTGGTAGGCTAACCACTAGGCTACCGACGACACTGTCATATAAGTGCCAAAGATTACAGGTGTTACAAGAGAGTAACTAACACAAAAAAGGAGGAGAGATAAAAACGATAGATGTTTGATAGCAAAGACGGAGCAACCCACACCAGAGCACCCACCAATCACACGCATTGGCATATTTACAGGGACTACAAAAAAAAAAAACAATTAAAAAGAAAAACTACTGAACAAACAAACAAACAAAACTGCAGAGCCCGCAAGCCACACGTCCACACAACACCAGCAGTTTCCTCACCGTTCCAAAGACGTTCCTGCTCCTCATCAAACTCCTCCCGGATCTCCCTCACATCCTCCTTGCCCTGTACGGGGATGGATGGATCGATAAATGGAAGTGTGAGATAGTAAAATAACGCATACATGATAAATAAATGCGTTCGACAGAATGAACAGAAACAAGTTGTCGGAAGAACTCAAAAACTACATAAATAAGCATACATGAGATAGAAAAGATAGTATATGATAATACATGTTTAAGCTATAAAAAATATAGTACATTTTAATACAGTATAATCCACTTAAATCGACATGTTTTGGGAAGTGGATTTGATGTCGATATATCAAAATACAAAGTCAAACAGGAAAAAATAAGCGGAGGTCAGTGGTAAAAGACAACACTACTTTTTAAAGCCAGTTGCTTCAAGGTACCAATCTGGAAGAAAAAAGGCAGTTTAAAGAGAGACTGTGGAATGTATAGAGGCATTTCACTGCTAAGCCATGTGGGCAAGATATTGGAATGGCGAACAAGACACAAAGTTCAACCATTTCTGAGTGAGGGCCAAATGGGATTTAGAAAGGGAAGAGGATGCACCGACGCATATTTGCCCTATGACAAATGTGCGAAAGGGTAATAGAGCACAACAAGGAACTAAATATAGTATTTATCGACCAGGAGAAAGCGTTCGACAGAATGAACAGAAACAAGTTGTCGGAAGAACTCAAAAACTACACTGTAAAAGTAGGTACCAGAAACTGAATTTTCAAAGTAGCTGTATGCCATTTTTATCTGTTCCATTTGAAAGGCCTATATCCACTGAGCATTTTGGTACCATTCTTTAACCTCTCAGTCAATTTTAAGAAAATGGTAGTTGTTTAAAATTTCATCAAATTTGTTAAAGTGAGTCACTGGCTGCAACCCCATGTTTGACAGACAATAAAAGAGTACCAAGTGCACTAAACATCTCCACATTAACGGAGTACAATCACTATAACAAATATATGGAACCTAATTTTTTTCAAGACTGTGAGATCTTTACAAATCAGTATTTTATCACCTCCAACATGATGATCTGTCGTTATTTTGACAAAAACACAGAGCGTTGACCCGGCCGGCGCCGCACCAGCCCCCGTGGTGAGCGAGTCGGCTCTATACTGTAGTGTACCCCATGTGCGGGGTTACATGCTTTCCGAGTCTCGCGGAAGGATTGATGAAAAATAATTCCAAGCTGATTACTTTATTGTAATAGGAAATGAACTGATCTTTTGATTGATACCTTTTTTAAGCCGGTATTTTACATATTTTGTGTAAAAAGTGATCTTTAAACATTTTGACAGCATTTTTAAAAGCTTTCTATTTAAACGCCAAAGGCCAAATATGTACCACGGGAAGGCCCGCTTAAAGCTCTACAGTTCTCCGCCTATGAAAAGACGGTATTAAATCATCCCTCGTTCCACGAAGCATTTGAATGCACGCGTGTCAATTTTTGAACAGGCCGACCAGGCATTCCGACCGCGAGGGGCTTCGCTTTCGTCTGCGATTCTCCAGCTCCAAATAATCGGACATATAAACAACTTACACCATTGTAACGAGGAAAAGCTGAACTTTTACAAGGTGTACGGTATTTGGTGTTTAATAGCGAAAGAGCAAAGAAACAGCGATCGGAATTACTCCGATTTCACCGATACCACACAATCGGAAGGCCGCGTTTACGCTATCTAGTAAGAGGCCAACTTCTTGATAACATCAGTGCCATTTACGAGAACAGCATAAGTACAGTAAGAACGTCAGAGGGACTCACAGAATGGTTAGAAATAACATCCGGAGTAAGACAAGATTGCGTCCTATTACCACTACTATTTATCATATATATGGATAGAATTACAAAAGAGGCAAACACAGAACCAGACGCCCTAAAAGAATTACTCTTCACTGATGACCAAAGCCTGGCACACAAAGATGAAAGAAGTCTCCAACACCACACCACACCACCAGATTAAATGAAGAATGTAACAACTACGACATGAAGATCAACATCAACGAAACAGAGACAATTGAAGTAAGCAGAAAGCCAGAACCACTCAGGATACACATCAACAACAACATTCTCAGACAGGTCCAAGAATCTAAGTACCTCGGAAGTATATTCACAGAGGATGGGCGACTGAACAGAGAAATTGAAACACGAGTACAAAAGGCCAATAATGTTAGTTACCAGCTAGTTTTTCCACTACTGAAACATCCTAACATCCCCATGACAACAAAACTCAAAATGATCAACACCATATTCATCCCAACACTCACTTATCAATGCCAAACATGGACTACGAATAAAACATTAGGGCAAAGAATTACAACATGTGAAATGCGATGCCTTAGAAAAGCAGTAAACAATACCAGGCAAGACAAAATTAGAAACTCAGTAATCCGAGAAATGGTGGGCACAAATGATGTCATGCATCACATCCAACACCAAAGAATCAAATGGTTTGGACATCTCCTACGATTACCAACACACCATCCAGCACAATGTGCCTACATCCAAAAATTTGATGGCAACAAGGCTAGAAGGCGACCGAGAAAGACCTGGACAGATGGAGTCAGGGAAACATTAACCACTCACAGCATCCCCCTGACCCAAGCTCTCCGGCTGGCGACAGAGAGACGTCTCTTTCTTCCCGCTACACACAAAAGGGTATAAGCGGCGGATAAAAGTAAAGTAAAGCTTCCCTTGATTCTTGAAACTAACAAGAGGCAGAAGGGTTGGAGTTACGGTTCCAAAGACCGAGCAGCGCAAGGCGCACTCTACACACCAGCGCAAACTTTGTTGTAGCATCCTTGTAAGTCCTGTTTAAGGCTGCTTGCTGGGGAAAATGGAAAGGTGAGGCACTGACTCACTGACCGTGGCACCTGCCAGCGACAGACTGAGAATGGGATGGGGAAGGGGAGTGAGCGATCGGGAGTGGGGGTAGGGATGTGATGCCCAGCGCGCGAGACGCTCATGTCTGTGAGGCACTATGCTGTGTTGGAGACTACTCTGTGTAGGCCCTACATGACCTACTAAAGCCTGGTATGTCGATATAGGCTACTTGGCGGGTATGCGGACTTAAAGAAGAACTAATGCGTTGACCGTTAGCGAGGCTATATGTCGTGGGCTTCGCCAGGTACCCAGGAAGCATGTCGATAAAGCAGAGTGGGCAAATAAAAAGTTGATACAAGAGACATTGTTTAGTGAAGATACTGAAAGACAAATTTCGTTATTGGAAAATATGTCGATATGTCAAAATGTCGATAAATCGGACGTCAATATAAGTGGATTATACTGTATATGTCATAGAAAAAATATCCTTCTGTGTTCAGAATACATGCCTCAGGGTGATTACCTTTAGGCTTCTGTTCACACTATATGCCTCAGTGTGACTACCTTTCATCTTCTGTGTTCAGAACACACACTTCAACGTGGCCTACTTTAACATACTTTCAGCGGGACTACTTTTACCCTTCTATTCATCAAGTGCACACACATGATAGTTCTGTCTGCAAACACAAACCTGCAGTTCTGTCTGTAGGTCTGAGGTGAAGCCCAGGCGTGGTTCCAGCAGTCTCATCTGGTCATTCAATTCTTTGACCTTTTTGTCCAGTTCTATGGGAGAGATTGAAATGGAAAAACTAAAGATGAGACAAGTAACAGACGTTTTACTCACAGGTGCCAACTAGCTACGTAAAAAAAATAAAAATCCAGAACTTTCTTGACTACATGGAAACGCTTGCTATGGGACTCAAAATTTAATACATCTTGGATCATATTGCCAAAAATATGTTTTTGAAATGATCCGTCTCAAGTCAGGCAGAAACTGGACAATTTCAGAAATCCAGATTTAGCTGGAAAATCAGCACACATGGTATCACTACACTTTTACAGACATGGTCCCTGTGTTTGTTAATAGAGGAATCATCTCCTGTATAAAGCAGTGAGGGAGTGAGTGTGTAGATAAGAGAGAGGGTGAATGTCATGAGTGTATACCCTTCATTCTTTTCCCCAGTAGATATAACATATAGTTACCGTATACCCTTCACTTTCTTACTCCTCCTGCATCCACCCCACAAAAAATAGACATAATTTACTGTAAACCCTTCACACTGCCCCCTACCCTGGAAATATAGACATAGCCTACGGGACGCACTTCACTTTCCTCCCAGTAGATATTGATATAAGCAACTGCATACCCTTCATTCTCCGTCCTGCGATCTCGGCAGCTTGCTTGGCCGAACGTTCAGCAAACCAGTTGTCTCCCAGCAGAACCATGACCTCATTTGTATGCACAATCTTGCCCGGCATGAAGGCTAGCTTCCCAAACGGCACCTGCAACACCACAAAGACCATTCTCAATAGATCAAACATCATATCCTCATGATGCAGCAATGCTTCTATAATAAGTAAAAATGTCCTCAACATGCAATATTTCCAGAGCAAGAGCCATAGCCTCAATGTGCAAGATTTCTAGAATATGGACCAAATCCTAAACATATAATGTTTTATTTTGTGTATTACATATATCATCTATGCCCAATGTTTCTAATATACTATATTCTCACAGAAATGCTTACGCAATTTTTTCCCCCCATGTTTTCAGTAACTTGTAAAAATGCAGGAGACTTGTTTTATATCCTCAATATAGAGATTATAGAGTCATTACCACTTTGCACAAGTTGTACGGTTGACTAAAGCAAATATACTTTTTTTTAAACATCTTCTCAAAACAGAAAAAAAAAAAAAGAAAAAAAGACTGGCTGTTGTCTTAACAGGGGTGACAGACCGTAAAAAAAAAATCCAACATTTTTTGGAACTTGATTTACACTGCCAGTGAAAAGGTTGTTTCCTCATCAGTCTTTCAACATTACAGCTGTATCAAGCAGGAACAATATACAAACGGACATACCGAATAACATGCATAGCTCCAATTTGTCAGGACTGGCCTTGGTTTGTTTTGTTTCAGTAGAGGTTTTACGGCACTTGCAACTGCATAAGGTTATATGAGCGCCAAGGGGTGGATGTCAACTGAGAAGTCCTTACAGAGAATTAAACTTCCTCTGCTCACCTCTCTAGCTTCAACACCATAGTCTCCTTCGTCTATCAAGGCACCCCGGAAACCGCAGACCACAAGAGCGTGACAAACATACATAAGAAGTAGAGGAAACAGATGATAGTAAGGATTAGGAAAGAAAAAGCAACAGATCCCTGTTGCAGTTCAGGCACAGTTATGAGCATGACATTGATGAGTCAGCCCATTTACAATAACAATTCTACTGGGCATAAGAACATGGTTAATGTCCCCCCTTTGGGAATGGCCTAAAGTTCCTAAAGACACTTCAGTCAGTAGCACCGCCTCGGTAGTCTAAGGGATGTCTTATAAAGATAAAGAAAGAAAAAACGAGACAGCAGGCACAATTCAATGGATGCATGATTTCCAAGTCTTCTGTGTTCAACCTATCAGTGTTATATTGTATAATGTTGGAATACCAAGTGATCCCAAGAAACAGAACAGGTTTCAAACAATTCAATTGTCCAGTCTAAGATGTGTGCAGCAGCCATGTGTCCCCGGATGCTTCCAGGAATAACATAAGGGACAGACAACTTCAAATCCAATAATGTGCCGTTTGTGTTTCTAACATTAACTAACATTTTACAAAGCTAATATGGTTTTAATTAACTGTTCGGTCAAGTTCACCTTTCGGGAACCACAGAGTGCAAAAGTAATCTATCCTCCATAGGGTTAAACAGACAGGGTGTTAAACAGAAACTGATCATCACAATTGCGAAAGGTGAAAGACAGACAGACATTACTCAATTTCTTGCACTAAGAAAAACAAATAATATAAACGTGCTACTGTGAGCTTTTTCGTGTGTGGCTCACCATGATATCATGATTGACACTGTCAGGCAAAGTCTTCAGACGGTTTTGCAATGCTTTGTAGTCTGACTTGAAACTTTCACTGAAATCAACCCCAAAAAAGTAGGGACATCTTTATTCACAGACAACAACTAACAACAGTTTTAGAATAAAATTAAAATCAGTAAATAATGATGATAATTAAAATCCTTACAAATTATTTCAGCATAGCATACAACTACAAAGCTAATGACAAAGGACTCAGATCCACCAATATTATTTTCTATAAATTAAAATACATAACCACGCAGAGACAGTACATGTAATTATTTAGGCAGTAAGCTTTACAAAAATCGAATTTTGAGAAGTCAAATAAGAATGGTCATATATCATAAATTGTGGTTTTCATTCTAACTTGTGTTGAAACACATCCATGAAATACGACAGTCGCAATGAATTCTAATAATAATAATACTGAAGATCATTTCTATAGCGCCCACTCCCGTGTAAACACAGCTCTACGTGCTTTACATAAATGCATGTACGAACAATATTCATGAACGCGACACACACACACACACACGCACACACACTCATACACACACACACATACACACACACTCACGCACTCATACACACACACACACATACACACACACTCACACGCACACATTACACTCACACATGTGCACACACATGCACGCAAAACATACAAACACGTGCACGCCAAACATACACACACACATCTACTTGCTTATCACACGCGCAAGCTTACACATCGTTACAAAATGAGCACATACACATACATAATAGAAGAATATACACAATGCAATTCGCAAAATACATATATGGATACATAGTCATTTACACAACATTGTGCTGGTGTAAGCTGATAGACAAAACAGTTTGGATCTAGTCTAAACTTTTCAATCATCTGAATAGACATAGCTTAAAACCCCCTCTCCTCGCTCTAAACCCCCCCCCCCCTTGCAAACAACAAAAATATGAGTTTCTTCACCACATGATTTGAGAGCAACACTAGACTGATTAATTATAAATGATCTAATATGTCCCCACCTACACATACTACATCATTTAGGAGACGGGTTGCTTCAAACCTTTGTCTCAGGGTCAACCCCGGCTGAGTGCACGACACAACAGCATCCTAGCAAAACAAAACAAATACAGTCGAACCTGTGTAAGATGGAATCGCAAGAGAGTCAGAAAAAAATTCTGTCTTAGACAGGGGAATTTAGGGGGGGGGGGGGGGAGATGGAGGGGGATTACAAAGGCCCAGCCGGTGGGATCAAGGATCGTTCCTCCGGTCGGCAAACAGTGGTCAAAACTTCAGACCTCTCAACTGCTATTCTCTCTGATAATGACAAGCATCAGCGTTACTTATCCAATTACCACCAGAGCTCGCATTTCACAGAACCACTGTTTGATCTATTAAAAACAGAAATGGTTGAACATCTCCTTTGCTTCCACCCTTAGCTTCACCCATCCATAACAAGTACAGTCAACCAATGCCACCGTACGATCTGGCTACCCAAGAAAGTTTCTGTGGTACAGTAGTCTCCGCCTAAACGCACGGTGCTCTGGAGGACTCCTTAGCGGGTGTTTACACGGAGCGTGCGTTTACATGAACCTTTGCAAAGGGAGGAAGGGACGCAGTCATCTCAATTCCTTATTATTACTGTAGTGACCTTCCTTGGATGGTGGGGGTCATTTTGGTCGATAATGTGACAACACGTGACTGTTTTGTGAAGGGTTCCCCGACTGGGGTTAAGAATACAAAGGCGTTGAATGGGAGAGAGAGAGAGAGAGAGACAGAGAGGGGGGAAGAGGGGGAGAAAGAGAGAGAGAGAAACAGAGAAAGGGGGAGAGGGAGAGAGAGAGAAAGACAAATTCAATGTAATGCATGCACTATAAAACATCAGGAACAGATAGCCTAGGAGGAAACTTAGTGATAGTCATAGAGACGACGGCCCAGCCACGTGGCTTTCCAAGCAACCACCCCCGACCATAAATTAATGGACGACATTAGAATCATAGATCTCTACATTCAGAAAAACATTTCTTTTCTCATTTGTTGAAAAAGTACGTCATAAGTTCTTGGAGCGCAGCTGATTAGGCTTATTTGGCTAATCTTTAATCATATAGAGGCCTGTATAGTCTTGTAGTGTTTCACGGCATTTGCGTGAGTCGCGCGTCAGGCCTCTCTAGATCAGTTTCTAGGTTTGAAGTCTAACTAAACATGATTACATGCAGTCACCCAAACACCAGTCAGAAACCTTCTCTCAAAAGATACATTTCCAGTGACCAATCAAAAAACATTTCAGTCCCCCAATCGCCCCCCCCCCCAACTTTTCACCCAATAGTACTAGACCTCATGTGTCTGTGGAAAGTTGGGTGAGGAAAACGCTGTCCATCATTCTTTGTTCGGCGTGAGGGGCACGCTCACCAAATATCCATTTTTCTTGGCTTGTCTAATGTGTAAGTTATGCAGGCTGTGCAGGTTATAGTGAAAATTTCTCCTTGTCAAGCTTTACCTGTCGGTGTATGTTTCACAAATCTGAGCCTGCGTTTAGAGGGAATGACTGTGCTTTTGTACGTCTAAATTATATAATAAAAAACTCATCAGATGACGAAAGCATGCGTTTGAGCGGAGCGTGCTTTTGTATGGCGTGCGTTTAGGCGGAGACTACAGTAGCTCGCTACTGGAGCACTTTCACTGGCACTCGTGAGATATCACACCCACTCTAACCTGACCATCTGCATCGCTCGGGGCTCAAATAGATGGGGTAACATCAAGATCTACCCCAAATTGCACCCCTACTCCCCTTCCTCACCCAGTGGCATGGCGTTAAGTTTAGAGCCGGCCGAACCACACTTGAGAGTACTGTTTCAAATCAGGGCTGAGCGGGCAAAGCATTTTCCGTCTTAGGGTGAGGACAGAGAGGCCACCGAAAATGTTTCGGTGTCCCAGTGACATATGCGCTCTGCGCCCATCTTTCCGAGGTAGAACATAAAGAACACATATTTTCAGCGCGTGTAGACTGTCCCTCTGAACTAGATCTAGATTTGACAGGTTGAGCTTCACATTAAGTGTCATGTGTGAACAACAGTCATGTGTTAATTTCCAACATGTTGTCTTCTTTGGATGAAGAATTTTGAATCTTGGATAGCTTTCTTTTAAAATTAAAGAAAAAACGAATAGGCATGCAAGCGACTTACTTTCATTTTTTTTTTTTTACCTCAAGGGTGATTTCTTTAAACAGCTTGTCTATGATTATTCGATTTGCTTAAAATTTATCTCTTTTATCCCATACCGGAGACCGTTTACATACAGCAGAAACCAAGGCATTGTTCACGTTAAAATATAAACAAAATATGTGAACAATTGTGTTTGTTGAACATACACGCGCACACACACACACATGTGCACGCACACACAACACAGAGAGCACAGTTTTCAACTCAGTAACTACAATCTGAGGATTTAAATACTTCACAAACTCAAATTCTGCTCCGTTAGCTTGTAAAATTTGGATAGCTGATTTCAAATATCAAATCAGATTTTGTCTACGACATTTCCTTTTTTGAGATAACAGTCAATTGAAGAAGTCCCCAGTCCAGCCCTATGACGTCACACATACGGTGACAGCCCACTGACGGGGCACTTTTTGCACTGAGCAGCGGCTTTTGGCAAGTAGGAATCAAAATTTAATTCCTATAAAATAAGCCGCCACCGATCCCGCAGATCGGCGCAGAGAGTAGGCTGTGTCTCTGAGTGCTTGTAGAAATGGTATAGATGGATTCCTATAACTTACGGCGCCCAGTGATCTGGTGACAGAAATCATCCGCCTTTGTGTTCTCCCAATTAGACAGGTAAAACCCTCGGAAGAGAGCGGATCTTTCTTTCCGTTTCCGTGTTAGACAGATTTCCGTATTATACAGGTAATTAAAGAGGAATATATCAAGGGGGATTACGAAGATTTCGTTAAGACAGGTTCTGTTTTATACAGGTTTCTGTTAAGGTAGGTTCGACTGTATTTCCATTTACTCATAAACTTCCCCACAGTGGAACTGGATCCAAACTTGTCTTTACTGTGCAGTGAACAATGTTTTCAAATCGTTACAGAATTGAAGTGAAAGAACAGAACAGTAGGCTACTAGGGGTGATAGCCATAAAAAGTTTTTACGTAAATTTGATCAGCATAGGCAGTGGAGGCAGTTTTTACCTACTTTAATCAGTTTCAGATGAGTCTTAATTTAAAACAAAAGCAAAATCCTGATTTAGTAACAAAATGACCAGGACAAATTGACATTGGCAATGGAGAAAAAATGAAATTTAGAGAACAGCACACTGACCATTGTTTGATGCGCTCTTTTGTTTCATATATTGCTTTCTGTTGCTCCTCTTTCAAACGATTTAGGTGTCTGGGATCCATGGTGGTACCTTGGATTGGTCACTTCTCTTGTCAAGTGAAAGGTCAACTTTATGCGATAACACCTGACAGCCTCATAGAGATTGTGGTCATACTAATCGGTGATGAGGCTCAGTTACGTTCTGAAAAATGAACAGTGAAAATATTGAGAGGAGTGTGGGAGCATTTCATAATTCATACTAAAAACGAAAGAGGGGGAGGGTGGAAGGGAGGGGGAAAGGGGCATGGTGGGTCAGACTAGATCTAGTAGGAGGGAGAGAAGAGAGATCAGAAATAGAGAGAGGAATGGGGTGTGTCTCGCTATTTTCACCCCCTCGTTTTGCCGAGGCTCAGGCTCCGCAGGATCGTGTTCATGTTCAAATAGTCGCAGTCAGGGCTGTCAGTTCGGATTAGGAGCCAAATCCCAGAAATTAGTCTCTTTTACTTTTGGATTGAGTAGAGGAAAGAGGAGGAAAGAAAAAAAGAAAAAGAAAGAATAAAAGAAAAAAAATGAAAGTGAAGAAAAGAGCTTGGATTGCTTAATTATTAAACACGATTTAACGCCCTCACCCATTTGGTCGGAATATTTTATAACCCTTCTACCGTCGTGCAAGAGCATTAAAATTAGTCTCGTGCTCATGTCTCATTATGTTCGTACAGGCTCTCTGTTCCTTGAACCATAATTTATTGTGTGCAGGCAGAGAGTGAGAGCGGCCTGCCATCGTTAAGAGTGTAAACAACGAATCCCGTGCAGTAGTGTCGGTAGTGAGACATATTTTTTACTGGAGAGGCGAAAAATGTTTTTAGCCTACATTATTATTATTCTATTTGTTGTTCATTAAAGATTTAATTGATAGCAATGAGATGATCATATTTGTTTCAAAAGCAGGCCTATGCATGCATCGTAGTTTTCCAGATCATATGTCCCAACTTTAATTCTGGGCACTGGTTAAGATTTGCCGTCCCGCCGCTATGTTGGTTTGTTTACATTAGCAACTCAAATATATGCGACACAGGTTTAGATTTCTTCTACCAGCAAGAATCCAACTGCAACTGAATGTCGCCCCGAAAGTGCGCGCTAAAACTTACAGTTTGCCAGTCGGAACAAGGATTTTAATCAAGCTTAAAAATGTAGATCTAAATTTGGTAAATTTTTACTTTCACTCCCGCACACAGATGCACTGTTTCAGGGGTCAAACTGCTGTACTGTTTGCTGCAGATCA
>NW_004797658.1:232820-251023 GCF_000002075.1 Aplysia californica
AAATTTGGTGAACGCGCACCGGGTGAGAATAGCCACAAGACTCGCCTGCACTATTCTCACTCCGGGTGAGAATAGAGGTGGCCATTACTACTGTTAATGTTAGCCTAAAAGCGTGGAATTTTGTCTGTGGGCAGTGGAGAGAGAGAGAGAGAGAGGAGTAGCGCGAGAACTTGCGGGCAAAACAAAATGGTGACCCGCGTAGTTCGGCTCTATTCGGAAAGTTAAATAGCCGTAGCATCTTTGTAGACAACCAAATTAATTTAGTTTAGTTTTTTAACATCATTTTTTAACTTTGTGTTGGTCAATTTGATCGTCCACACCGATAGACTATTCAGAAAGAGAGAGAGAGAGAGGGGAGGAGTAGATCTTGCGAGAACTTCCAGGCAAAACAAAATGGCGACCCGCGTAGTTCGGCTCGATTCGAAAAGTTCAATAGCCATTGCATCTTTGAAGACGATCAAATTAATTAGTTTACTTTTGTGCTATAACGCAATTTTTTCTTATAGCCTACGCTGGCAAGTCTCACCCGGGGTGAGAGGTAGATCGTATTTTTATTCTCACCCCGGGTGAGAATAGCCACTTCCTATTTTAAAGGGGTGTCTACGGTTACTGGGCAGGTAGTCTCAGTATCTACGTACACGGTAACCGGGTGCGCTTAGTTTCGGGGGCCCCTTGAGCTAGGTGCACGGTAAATGCTTCGGTCCCTTCATGACCTTGACTTTTTTTGCTTTTGTTACCCAGAATTCTCTTACGATGGCCTGATTACTGTAACATAGAGATCTAGAATCTAGATCAGGCCTAAAAATAATCTATTCGTTGTTTTTCCGTTGCTTTTAAATAAAAGAAAGCTTTGTCCAAGTTCTGGTTATCAAGACCTGTCAGTGAAACATTCAAAAGCTTGTTCACATTCTGTGACATAACCTCCTACGTGTGAGTAGCGCGTGTGTCGGGGACCGTCGGTTGTCGAGGTCAACAAAGTTCCCTCTCACTTGTCGCATCGGTCGAGGTGTTTTTCAGGACTTAACCAATGTGGGATGACGGAGGGAAAGGGGTGGGGGGGGATTTTTTGGACACTTGGGCTTAACTCACTTCAGACGATTCACACAACAGTTGCGTGACCCCCGCCCCGACGCTCGCGACGGCTCCCACAAGCCCGTGCGTGACCAAATTTGGAATTTTTTTTTCGCTCTACAAATCACGCACGGATCGCGAGACCAGCCTCGTACCCTTGTCTGGCCAAGCCTGAGCTTCTTAGACTTCGTTTCGTTTCTCTGGGGCCGGTATTTTTTAAATTATTGAAGGTGAAGGACAGTGACCCCAACTGGGGTTGAACAGACGGGAACTCGCGCTTTGTTTTTTTCTATACAGCTGATAGTAATCCGACAGTCGCGTCGTAGTAACGGTCGAAGAAGTCGCATGAACAAGAATCACATAATTTCGTCGTTTTCTATACTTCTGTACGTTTTACTAGTTCTAGTGTCTCAGAATATGATGTGTCTAATAGTTAGGATCCTGGATATGTACCCGAACACGGCCCGAGTCGTAGTTCTAGGGTTAGATCTAGCACTAGTACTGGTGTTGTTGTTCGCGCAACGAATTCACAACGTCGTGCCGTATATCTATCTGTCTCATGTAATTCAGTGTATGGGTCTGAATCAGTGCACAGACCAGCTTTTATATTTTCACCAAACACTCGCACATGGATACAAATCAAACCAGAACACTTTGAACTTTTATTTTTGTTGTTGTAGTGAATTTCATTCTACCTGTCACGTCTCTGGAAATTTTTAGGAAAATCAAATTCATGCCAATTTTTTAAAAATCATACACAAATTAAAGTATTAGACTTACTCAACTTTAGTTTCTGTATTAGATTAAGCTTGAATGTTACTTTACTGTGTCAAAAAATAATTACAATAGGGTAATTCTAAGAGTTGTTGTGATTTATTGAAATACCCCCCAAAACGCCAGTCTTCAATGCTTGTGACTGGTGAAGGGGCCCTGTAGTAAGTGAGTTAAAGTGTGTACTGTGATACGTATTAATTGAGGATAAAGGATTGTAAACAAAAGAAAGAAATGAACAACTTTGGTGCAGTTTTTTAATGTTGGAGGGGGGGGGGGTGCTTTGAGTGTGTTACATTATTTGGGTTCACAGTTGTCTTGAGAAAACAAGACGGTTGTGTTCCGTTATTTGAGTTCAAAGTTTTACATGAACCTGGATACAAACACAACAGGAAAGCGGGGGAAAAATGAAAAAAGTCATGGTCTTGAAGGAAGTGAAGCATTTATTGTGCACCTAGCTCAAGAGGCCCCCGAAACTATGCACCCAGTTACCGTGTATGTAGATACTGAGACTACGTGCCCAGTTACAGTGTACATAGACACTCCGCAATTTTAATTCAGTTTAGATAGATTCTCTAGTCTAATAATCTAACTAGATCTAGAATCTAGATCTAAATAAGGAACACATGATGTTACAGCGAGCACCTACCACTACCACACCTCTGTGATTGGCCTAAATATAGATGACGTATTCCGCCATCTATTTTTGTTATCTTCCGGGGTTTCCCCCTAGACTCTTGGGTGTCTCTCGCCAGTAACTGTTGACTAAGTCTAGATCTCGCCGTGTTTGTTTTTTTTTTGTTGTTGTTGTACTAATTTGTGTTATCTTTTTAAAACAATCTCAGCATTTCTCGTTCCATAAACTTACCTTCTCCTCAAATTTGTACACCCACACACACAAACAAGAACCGTGTGTGCGCACACACATGTGCAAACACACACACACACACACACACAAGCGCATGCATACACATACACAAGCGCGTGCACACACACACACAAACACACAGCCCAAGCAGTCGGCGATGAAACCTAGATCTAGTGCCGTAGCCTACGCCTTCTCTGTGGTAGATCAATCAACTCAACTGGCGAGGGAACCCCGGGAAGGCAACAAAAATAGATGACGGAAATACGTCATCTATTTGGGCCAATCACAGAGGTGTGCTAGGTGCTCGCTGCAGTTTCATGTATAAGAAACACGTAAAAACTACCTCAGGCTACAGGGGCAATTAACCCACACATTTTAAACTTTGCTGACGTCCACAGCTTCAATGTGGCTCGGACCTAACTTTTAAAAATCGACACAAACTGCTTTCCCCGATTTTTCCCAAATGCTTTGTTTCGTCCACAAAAGTCCGTCTACTAAAACGCCATTGTAAACAAGTGAGGTTTCCGCTCACTAGCCGTGCGCCAGTACTAATTCCACACTTTTGATATGATGGAGTGTACAAACACAAAAGTGGAATGGAGAATCAATCTATTATCTATTTGTGGTGGCCGAATTTTGCTATTCAAAAGGCTTTTTAATGGCTGCATCGACCGACATTCGGTTTTCACCAAAAGATTCTTTTAAATATTTTCCAGATCATGTCGCCTTTCGTTTTTTTTGGTTTTTTTTTGTTTTTTAAAAAAGTTTTGAGACAGTTTTGCTGCAAAACGCTGAATTTCTTTATATCGCCGATCGCTTTTGTAGGCCGACGCTTTTGTCTGTAATTTTTGAAAATCCGCCAGGTTTGTTTATTTCAAGTCATACTTCTGTTCGATACTATCGCGCATTGTCGTGCAATACTTAGCACTATTTTAAATGTGCAACCCGTATAGATTTAGCCTTGTTTTCTTTTTTTACTTGGTGCTAAATTCGACTGTGATCCTTTCGTTTGATGCCCATCATCGCTTTTTCTGGACTCCTTTGTCAAATTCTTTTTCTTGCTACTGGGAACAATCAACACGCTTCTGTACAACCATGAAAGCGGAACAGAGAATCAATCTATGCATCTATTATATATTTGGCAACTTGGAAACACATGTGTCATTTTTCTCTCAAGATTTATTGCTCCACTAGCTGGGTACCCCGTTCGATGAACGAACTCAACCGTCAAGTCGCTGTGGGTTAAGTGCGCACAGCATGTGAACGAAAGTCTTGAAATATGTTTTGAACACTGCATTCAACTGCATTGAAATGCTAGAACTCTGTGTGGACGAAACAAAGCATTTTGGACAAAATCGGGGAAAGCAGTTTGCGTGGATTTTTAAAAGTTAGGTCCTAGCCACATGGATTCTGTGGGCGCCTGCAAAGCTTCAAAGGTGTAGGTTAGGTAATAAGGGAGGAGTTTGTGCACAAAGCCTCTCAAGTACACTTTTATATATATATAGATTCCAGTGGAATGTAAATATAGTAGACCAATGACATTCAGTTGATGTTAATGAACCGATCATTCCTTTCGTCGAAAGGGGACCCAACTAGTTACAGTATAGTCCACTTATATCGACAGCTGATGTACCGACATTTTGACATATCAACATATTTTCTAATTACGAAATTTTTCCTTCAGTATCTTCACTAAACAATGTCTCTTGTATCGACTTTTTTCGGCCTACTCTGCTTTATCGACATGCTTCCAGGGTACCTGGTGAAGCCCACGAACATAAATGGGGGAAAAGCCACGCTAACCATCAACGCATTAGTTCTTCATTAAGTCTGCATACCCGCCAAGTAGCCTATATCGACACACCAGGCTTTAGTAGGTCATGTAGGGCCTACACAGAGTAGTCTCCAACACAGTACAGTGCCTCACAGACATGAGTGTCTCAAGCACTGGGCATCACCTCCCTACCCCCTCTCCCGATCATCCTCCCCACTCCCCTTCCCCATCCCAATCTCAGTTTGTCGCTGGCAAGTGTGACGGTCAGTGAGTCAGTGCCTCGCCTTTCCATTTTCCCCAGCAAGCCACCATAAACAAGCCTTACAAGGATGCTACAAAGTTTGCGATGGTGTGTACTTGCGCTCGCGTTTCTCGGTCTTTGGCACCGTAACTCCCTGTCTTTTGTTAGTTTCACTGTGTAGTTGTGTAAGAATCAAGGAAAGCAACCAGCTTAAAAAGGACAGGTAGTGTTTTCTTTTTGCCGCTGACCTCCCCTTGTTTTTTCCTCTTTGGCTTTATATTTTCATTTATTGACATTTTTATACATTGACATCAAATCCACTATATACTGTATGTAGTCCATGTGCCAATGGAAGCAAAAACGGAAGTCGTATAAAAAAGGGGTGCTACTCCTTGCAAAAGGGGGGGGATGAAGAGAGGTGTCCCCTGGGGTAAGGGAGGTGTCACCCCTGCTATATTCACAAAAATAATGGTTTGTGACAGTTCTTAGTGCCAAAATTGTTCTCAGCATACTAAAAACCGTCAAAATAGTGCCGAAAGATAATCTAAAATGGGTTCTGACCTTTTTAAAATAAATTTACCGGTGATCTTTTCGCCCTGGCAACTCAGACAGCCTTTTTTCTCAACTCACGTTTTTGTTTCCGATTTTGTGTATAAATTTCTATGGACCACGGAGTTAGGCCGGGACCACTTCTCTGAAAGAGTGCCATGAAAAGATGGGAGGACTTCCGTAACGAGCGACCACTATGAGACGGAGTAGAATTGAGGGGTAGGGTTAGAGTTAGGTCTCTTTTTTTGTTGTTGAGAGAATCAGGTTTTGGCCGCAACAATAACTGGAGTGTCTGGTTTTGGCTCTACCGACGATTGCGTTTGGTTCTAAATGATTACTTTTCGGCGCACGTGCCGATATAGAGAGATATCAAGCCTCATTGCAAAACATCTAATTATGGTTAGGTTAAAGACAAATAATAAAATGGCTTCACTCATATCACCAGGTGTGGCCACCTGATCATGTTCTTACCTCACCTCGCCAGCAGTGTGGCCTTACCCTAAGTAGGAAGCTGAGGTGATGGCAAGTTTGATAGTTGTGTAGATATATATATATATATATATATATATATATATATATATAGAGAGAGAGAGAGAGAGAGAGGCATAATCCTGAATCCTGTCATTTTAACTGTAAATGTTTGGGATATGATTTAGAGGTTTGCAATGAGAATTAGAAGTAGCCTAGATATTACTTCATCAATTTAATAACTTATAAAGAATAAAGGCTGTAGTAGGCCTACAGGTTAGTTGACCAGGACAGACATGTGTGTAGTCTGTAGTGTGTGTAAATCTTTCACAACAAAATCCCTGTCATCGAACACTCTAAAGTGAAAGGTCTTACTTCATGTTTTTTTTTTTTTTTCAGCTCTGTATGTGTGCAACAAATTAGAGAGAAAAGTCGAAGCCCCAAGTATGTGGTCCGTCCCACTACTCGCAGACCCTGGCATGTGAGGAAGTGGACCACAAAGCAAGACGCGAGTCTCACCTCAGAGAATGAAACTTTTGTGCAGGATGTGATCAAAGACCAGTATTTGTCTCCAAGTCCTTTGAAGGAAGGGCCCTGGGAAAGGAACGACTTTCAAAATGGGTACGTATGTTTTTATTAGGTCATCTTTCTGTTTTTTCTTCTTCTTCATGGCATCACACTTGAAGTCCGGTATTTGTCATACTGGGCTGTGCTGCTCAGCTCCTCTGTTGGCCCATTCAGCTTCTTCTGTAGTGTTGAGTTGACACTTACATGAAATGACTCTCTCTCTCTCCTCTCTCTGTCTCTGTACTCCCATCCCTCCTTTTGTCTCTCTTCTCTTTCTGTATCTGTACCCTCCTCCCTCCCTCCCTCGCCTCCCCTCTCACTCTCTCTCTCTCTCTCTCTCTCTCTCTCTCTCTCTCTCTCTCGCTGTATGTGACTGACTCACCCTCACTCTATACCAATACCCCTATACCCCTATATATACCTAATACACTTTAATGACATGACAATTATTCTCTCCCAGCACAAGGAGGACTGGAGCTCTGGCCCTCAAGCTAGGCGTAATCAAACAATGGACCAACTCTGGAAAGTCATTTTATGTCACCTTACTGCAGGTATCGGATTTTCCTTTTCTATTTATTAAAAGTTTGTTGTTGTTGTTGTTGTTGTTATCGATCCAGCAACAGCTGGGCTCTCGCCCTTCTGTCCAATGCCATGTAGTGATAAGTGCAGGTCTGCTGCAGTTGCTGTAATGTTCCATAGAGTGTGTTGTCTATATTAGGTCTCAGAGGGAGAAGGGTAGCTCTGATGTCATTTAGGGCTGTGCAGTGGAACGGGTGATGCTTCACAGTCTCATATGCATAGTCACACAAGGGACACATTGGGGAAAGTTCCGGGTTTAAAGTTTGTTGTTGAAAACAATATTTTTTTCTTTATTTTTTCCTCTTTTTTTTTGGTATGGGGCGGGGGTAGTTGTTTTTTGTTCATTCAAAAAAAAATCTTTTAAAAATGTAGGTAGGTAAAGTTAAATAATTAAATAGTTTGTAACCTCAGTTTAAGGGGAGACGTACACTCCCGGAAAAATTTTCTAAACGAATGACTTTTATTCAATTTCATGTAATTGTGCAAGAAGTTCATAGGTAAATAGGGTGTACTAAGGGTGAATTTGTTGAATTTTTCTAAAAAATGGGTCTCTGTGGCGGCCATCTTGGATTTTCAAACCAGTTTCTTAGTGCAGAAGAATGTCATAGTAAATATTGAATTATCAGCCTGAAATTTGGCACACAAGTACAAACCTATATGAACTGGGGATCTATGAAAGGGTTTTGACCTATTTTTAAAACTAAAAAAGTGAGCCCAAATTCAATGGACCCCCTAGAGTCAGTTGACGAAATTTTAGGGTACCTATTATAAAAAAAATTGAATATTTCCTCAAGTTACCAATATTTCCCAATTCCCTTTCATAGATCCCCAGAATCGATCTTAAAGCACCTGTACACCAAATTTGAAGCTTCTAGCTTCTGCAGTTTTTGAAAACTCCTTGCTCCCAGGAGGTCACATACGTCAAAAAGTAGATTTTGAGAAAAACAAAAAAAACAGGGATTTTAAAAAGGATTTTTAGAGCAATTTGCACTTTTCAAACGCCCTTTTAGGTCATTTAGGATGTTTTTTCAACAGTTTCTTCATTTTGACTCGATAGAACATGTCAAAGGATGTTTTTCCGCAAAAAACAAAAGTTGGATAGTTTGAAAAATTGTATCGATTTTGCCTTGGATCGACGACCCGGGTCTTCCCTTAAAATAGGACCCCTGGTTGGCCCATCTGTGCCCAATACCATTATACTGCATGTTACAGATTCTCATGTATCTTATTTTTCATTGCTTCATTCAAAGAGAAAAGATTGAGTCGGAGAACACTGTTGCAGCCATGGTAACCAAAACCCATGCAAACATTGGGGGTGTATATATATATGTTACTTGAAAGTATTATCATACATTGAATGGTGTATGCATGAAATGTGTTTTTGTGTAAACTGTTGATTTTTTTTTTTTTCAGTTTAAATTTCATTTCAGTGTGAAGTACCCAGAACCATCAGGGAGTGGGGCTAGAGACATGGTCATTATTATTGTTATTATCATTGATTTTGTTACTGAGACTGGTGTTTCTTCCTTCAGATCCTGGACAATCATGTGATCAACTACGTGCCCCCAGCCCAGTACTCGGCCTACCCCAGCCACAAGCCGCACCACGCCGAACGCTTTGGGCTACAAATTGTGGGGGCTCTCAGCTGTGATCCCAGACAGGTGGGTTAGGTCATAGGTCATTTTGACAAGTAAGCTAGGTCATGTGACTATCAGTTCTCCTTGGAATTTATATGAACCTGTTTGTGAACACAGGATTTCCTCTGACAACCTTCTTCTCCCCTCCCTTTCCCCCACCCAGATTTATGAAGTTTTTCCATATGCATGTGTGTTGTGTGTCAGTTTTTCAAAACATACAACATTTTGTTTGTTAAGGCAGGATACCCTTCGTCCACCCCCCCCCCCCCCCCCCCTACATCTACATCTAACTAACTTCTCTCCCCCCCCCCCCCAGTCTATACGTGTCACTTTTCCCAAGCCATAGCCATGTGTCCCCACACACACCCACAGAGTTTTTAAACCTATTCCCCTCTGTCTGTGTGTGTGTCTCAGTTTTCCAAAGCCTATAACAACATATTTTCACTTCCGGTGTCCCCCTGTCCCTCTTTCTCCAACGCACACCGCACGCACACACACACACACTCACACACACATACACCCCCCCCAATGCTTAACATCTCCTCCCTTATCATCTCTCAGTTTTCCAAAGCCTACACCAATCCAATCTGTCTGTGTCTCTCAGTTCTCTAAAGCCTACAACAACCTGTTTGTCAAGGCGGGAGTGCCCCCCAAGCGATGGCTGACCAGGTTCCTCATCACACCAGACGCCGCTGTCGAACCAGGTGAGAGATTTTCTTATCAGACTTATCACGCTGATTTATCATGCTGACTCACCCCACTCGTCAGCAACATCTTAATTAAGAGCAGATGGTCAATGACGGTGGTTGGAGGGTGTCTCTAGTAGATTCTTTTTCTTTTGTTTCCTCGCTTGCTTTGTCTGTGTGGGTAGTTGGAGTGTGCCTTTGATGGGTTTGTCTTCTTTTCTTTCCCTCTCTTGTTTCTGTCCGTCTGTCTGATTTGTCCCCAAGCACTGAATTAGTAAATGACCATTACTGTGTCGATGTGCTTCTCTCTAAGGTGTATAAGGTTATGGTGTATTGACTATCTACGAGTTGCGGATGTGTGATGTTTAAACTATGTCTGAGATGTATAAAGTATGGGGTATTGACTATGTCTGAGATGTATATATATATATATATATAAATGAGTTGTATAAGGTTATGAGGTATTGACTTTGTCTGAGATGTATAAGATTATGAGATATAGACTATGTCTGAGATGTATAAGGTTATGAGATATAGACTATATCTGAGACATATCACAAACCTTCAATGGTATCTCTTTCCAGGCACTGCCCTGAGTGTGAATCACTTCAGAGTTGGGGACTTTGTTGACGTTCAGTCACGATCGTAAGTATTCGTTATGTTGTTTTATATTTTTATACAGCACCTACTCCTATGTGCACATAGCTCTTGGCGTTTTACACAAACCTTAGTTCAAAGAACAATGATTGTATAAAAATGTATATTTGCTCATATCAATCACAGGGAAGAAATCACACACACACACAGACACACACACACACACACACACACACACACACACACACACACACACACACACAGGTACTATTCATGCCTGAGCACACACACACACTCGCGCACACACACACACTCGCGCACACACGTACATACACTTATTCACGCTCGCAAACAAACACATACACTCTTACATACACTTATTAACGCACACAAACAAAGGCACACACACTTATTCACGTACGTACGCACACATACATACAAACATACACACAAATTTTAAAACTATTATTTTTATATTATTTCCAGGAAACGTTTGCACACATATACACACACAAACACAAATTTAAGAACGATTATTTTTATATTATTTCCAGAAAAGACTGGGGCTTCCAAGGTGTGATCAAGCGATGGGGGATGAAGGGCATGCCTGCCTCACATGGAGTCACCAAGTCACACCGCAAGATGGGAGGAACAGGAGGCGGAGGGGTATGTGTGCTGATTTTTTTCTCTTTATCTATCTCTTGTCCTGTCTGTCTGTCTGTCTGTCTGTCTGTCTGTCTGTCTCTCTGTCTGTCTGTCTCTCTGTCTCTCTGTCTCTGTTTGTCTGTCTGTCTGTCTCTCTGTCTCTCTCTCTCTCGTTCATTCAGAACACAATCTCAATACAAAAAGTTTAATTCATTTTGATCTGTTACTGTTTTAACAAGAGGGAAGAGAAATGAATCTAAGACCAATCAATTCACCTCATGAAACACTACAACATTGCTGATTGTAGTTTTTTCTAAATTTTGACTCACTGTAATGTTGAAAGATGGCGAATGTTTATTTTGTCAATCTTTGATATCGTATGTAGAAAACCAAGACATATGTAAATTACTGCACGATCTTTTTTTTACTCATAACTATAACCCTTGTCTCTCTCTCAATGCGAACTTCCAATTTCCTGCAGTAGATAGTTGAAGGGTGCCACTGGTAGTGCGACTTCTTTTCTCTCCTTCTGTTGTTTTTGTCTGTTCTTCCTTGCACTACATAACCGATATTTTGTTAATGTTTCTCTCAATGCGAACCTCGAACTTCCCACACAGGACAAAGATGGCATCTGGCGGGGCAAGCGAATGCCAGGAGTCATGGGCAACAGACTCAGCACTCAGTTTGGTCTCAAGGTAATGACCCATCGCTGTCTCTGTCACGGGACTGATCACTTTTTTTTCTGGTTGATGGGAGGTAGGGGGTGGATGTTCATCATCATCATCCGGTGCCTTGCCGACTGGCGTGGGCGACCATGGACCTCCACTTCACCCTGTCCTTCGCTGCAGCAATGGTGTCTGTTGTTCTTGCTGCTCCCAACCATGTTGTCATCTTGTCCAGTATCTTTTCCCTCTGTCTGCCTCTGCCTCTCTTTCCATCAAACTTTCCTGTTGTGACAATATTCTCTAATGCTTCTTTCCGCATTGTGTGTCCGAAGAAATTTGCCTGTCGTTTTCTTATATTCGTGATAATTTGTTTTCTATAATTTGCTTCAACCAGGACTTCTTCGTTTGTTTTTCTAGCTGTCCATGGGATACGTAGCATGCGTCTTATGAACCACAACTCTGTCGCTACAATTGTTCTTTCCAGCTGTTTATTGATTGTCCACGCTTCGCACCCGTATAATAATAATAGGATTGGCTCGGTGTAACTTTTTAGTACTCTTTTCCTCGTTTCCAGTGACAGATTGATGTTTGTTAGTATCTGTTTCATCTTGTGGAAGGTTGTTTTTGCTTGGCAAATGCGGCTTTTAATTTCGGTGTGACATCTACCATCTGATGATATAATGGTCCCCAAATATTTAAAATGTTGTACTTGCTTGAGGGTGGTATCGTTGACTTTGATATTGCATGTTGGGATTGGAGTTTTTCTGCTTATCACCATCGTTTCGGTTTTCTTGATGTTTAGGCTTAAGCCCATGTTGTCACTCTCTTGTACGATGACATTTAATAGATTCTGCAGGTGTTCTTCATCTTCTGCTATAAGGACTGTGTCATCTGCATATCTTAGATTGTTTATATTATGTCCCCCTATCGAGATACCAGGCATTTCTTCTATGTGTCTCATGATATTTTCAAGGTGGATATTACTTTTGGCTAAATTTTGTACTCTTATTGTCTTATGTTACAAGTTTTTATCTCCTTTCTGTCATTTCTACTGTCTATCTTAAGTGTCATGTCTAGAAATCCGCAACGTATGTATTTATCTCATAGTCATTGTCAGAATGTCACTTCACAATTCACTGTCTTGTCAGACACCCCCCCCCGCCCATTTCTTAATGTGTGTGTTGGGCTCTCCTCCCTCACTGTAAATTTCCACTGCACAGCTCATATTATAAGTGTGACCCTTGTTGTGGGGAACCCTGGTTTAAATCTTTAACTGGCATGTCTTTTTTTTCCCTGGGTAGTTTGTGGCATTTTCTTGGTTTGTCTTGTCAGAGACAGATGGTCATTATTTGAGATTCCAATCCTTAGATGACTGTATTGTATGGTTGTTTGCAGATGAAAGTATATACAGTGTAGCATGCACATAATTAGACCTGCATGTTTGCCGACAATCGTCTGAAATCCGACATTCGCGAGCCGGCCAATGCTATCGCTAGGCCCACCTGTATTAGTCAATGTGCGAAGTGCGAGGCTTGGCCGACTGCCAGCGCCCCCTTTTTCTCCCGTCGGCTTTGTCAGCACTTTCGTTTTCGTGCCGGCTGCCGACGTCAGCGTCTCCGACATAATTGTCGGAACCTGAGTAGAAATACAAATACGAAAAAGGACGACGACCTAAATTATCTACTTTGTTTCAAGCTCGAGCGGCCATTTTGAATTTTGTTTATTGACTGATTGTTCAGATCATGTGGATTCATTCAAGTCCGACTCACTTGTTCTACCAGATCTAGATTATATAGATCATTTATAGACCTCAATGGAGGATTCATATTCCAATTCTATTGTGTCAAACCCTATTATAGGTTGTGCTGTAATATCAATGTTGGTAAAAATCATTTCATCAGGTACGTAGACTCAGCTGAGTCCTTCTGTTTGGAATCGGATGTAGATTTCTCGTTCAAGGCCTATTCCTATTCACTTGTTCTATTAGATCTAGATGTAGATTTATTTAGATTACAAGAGAAATTTTCAGACAATCTGATTGAGGCTCTCATGCAGGTCTAACATAATGAGCATGCACATAGCAAACAGATTTTCTGATCCCCGTTTTTTTATAAGTGTATATTGTACAGTCAAACCTGCTTTAACAGAAACCTGTAGAAAACGAAAACTGGAATCTTCCCGCTCCCCCCTTGATATATTCCTCTTTAATTACCTGTATAAAACAGAAAGCTGTCCAACACGGAAACTCGCTCCCTTCGGAGGGTTTCACCTGTCTAAGACGGAAAATGCTTTGCCCGCTCGGCCCTGTTTTGAAACAAAACTCACAAGTCTGGTTCCTCCGGCTCTAAACTTAAAGCCATGGCAGTGCCGCTGGGCGAGGAAGGGGAGTAGGGGTGCAATTTGAGGGTAGATGTTACCCCATCTTGTGAGCCCTGAGCTATGCAAATGGTCAGGGTAGTGTGGGTGTGAAATCTCACGACTGCCAGTCAGGGTGCTCGAGTAGCCAGCCACTACTGAAAATTTCCTGGGTATCCAGAAGCCAGAGGTGTGAAATTAGATTAACCAATGCCTGCCTCCCTGATCGTACGGCCAGCTGGAAAAGTGTTCCTCGAATCGTTGTTACATGATGGTAGTGAGGGGTAGCATTGGTTGACTGTGCTTGTTACACCGGTGGGTGGGGCTAAGGGTGGAAGCAAAGGAGATGTTTAAACATTTCTGTTTTTAATGTGTCAAACAGTGGTCCTATGAAAGGCAAGCACTGGTGGTAAGATAAGTAAGACTGACGCATGTCATTATCTGACAGGATAGCAATTAAGAGGTGTGAAGTTTTTACCACTGCTTGCCGATCGGACAAGCGGTCCTTGATCCCACTGGCTGGGCCTTTGACTCTCCCCCCCCCCCCCTTCCATCTCTCCCTAAATTCTCCTGTCTAAGACAAAAAAAATTTCTTCCTTAAGATTCCGTCTCACACAGGTTCGACAATATTTAAATACGTAACTAATTTGTACTTAACGAAAAGATTTTGATTTCTGAGTCCTGCCGATTTCGCTATGTATGTGTTGAACTATATGATATGTTTTACACCTTTGTCGACACTGTAGGTTTTCTCGGGGCTGCTTGTCCTGGCCTGTATCTCCCGTCCCAGTCAGCTTGTGTTGGCTCAGACAGGCTGGGTCTGAGCAGCGTGCCTCTTAATAAATGATCTGTGCTGTGGATGGAGGCGAGAAAGGTTTATTTGTTTGCTTCACCATGCCGAGTTTCTTCAACGGTTTAATGTTGTGGCTGTTCTGATTGTCCCCAGATTTGGCGCATCAACACCAAGTACAACATTCTGTACGTGACGGGGCCGGCAGTTGCGGGCGTTCCGCACACCTTCTGTCGGGTCAAGGACACCGTGCTCCCCAAGAAATGTCTGCGCGAGGACCGTTCGGAGAACGTTCCGATGCCCACGTGGTTCCCTGAGGACTTGGGGGACGATCCTCAGCCAGAGGAAATTTTTGACAAAGATTTGTTCCAGTTCACCGAGCCCTCGCTGGTGGAAGAGACGGAGTCGTAGCCGAGCTGATTGACTGTTGTGTTGTGTTCATGAATAAATGTGGGAGTGCTTTATCATATCGTAGGTTTGTCAGCGTTTTTGTTTGTTTTTGGTGGAGAAAATAAAAGCCTATGACACCGTAGCATTCCTTGAGTGCTTGAGGGAAAAAATAATTGACAGAAACAACAGATGGGAAGGAAAGAAGTAGAACCTACCAGTGAGTGATACCTTCTAACTACCCGCCTTTTAGTATTCTGTTAGAACTTGGGTTAGATTAAGTTTTAATTTTCAGGAATGTCTCATATGCCCAAAGAAGGGGGAGGGAGGTTCATGCAGCCCATTGTATTTGATGAATATCCCGATCAACACTATTGGGAAAATTAGATCGTATAAGAGGTAGGACTTCCAAATTTATCATCTGTCTCCAATAGGACTGATTATATATGGGTTGAGAGCCTTGAAAACTTAACAAAATGACCCATGTTCGTGAACGCCCCACTCTGAGATTGGAACCAGGGCCATCTGCTCTGTAGTCCAGCATAATAATAATACAAACTTAGCTGACGGAGTGCCCAGGGAACCTCCTAGAAATACAACTCGTGAACTGCCTGTCCTCACACCCAACTTGACCTGTATCTTTGTGTGGTTGGGTGGTTACTTAGTTGCTTCGCTGTCACACACAGGAGACCCAAGTTCGAATCCTGAGTTGGGAGAACTTTCTTCTAGTATCTCGGTCTTTCTACTGAGATCTTGTGTCCCTCTCACCCTGTGTTGGCCCTCATAGGCAGGGTCAGAAGCCAGCCTCCTAAATAATCTAAATTGTGTCAATGAGGGTCTAAAGTAAAAACACGTACATTAACCCCAACTATGGAGTCAGTTCAGTGAGGCAGACAATGTGCCGTTGGCTAACAGTAGGCTTCATTGACAAGGACGAAACATTTAACTCTTACTCTTAACAGTTCTTTCCTTTAAAAATTGAACAAAAATGTTTGATGGTTTTGGAAGGCTCTAAATCTCATATTTTGGTCTAATTTATCCATTTTGGTGCTTCTACATAGAGTGTAGACTTGATTCTGGTGAATTACCTCTAAAAATTTGGAGGAAAAAAATAGCTTCATACTTAAAAAGGTGTTGCATTTTACCTAAATCATTCTCATCTGTCCGCCATCTTGAATTACTTTCTTTTATACAAAGATCAAAGCAAGAACAAAAGAATTCACTAATATAGGCTATATTTATGGGCCATATTAGTGAAATATTCTATATTTTTATTTATAGAAAAATCTCAAAAGCAGGTCAAATATGCAAATTAGTTGAGTGAAATCTCTGATTTGTGTCTAAAATCAATACCTACCCAATATGCATTACTTTTAGGTAAAGTGGTCAGAGGAGCCTTAACAAATTTATAATAATTTTTTATGCAATCAGACTATTTGTTTGCATTTCAAATTTGAACACGTAGGTCATGGTACTAAATGGCTGTCATCTCCACTAATTAGCCTGAAATTACTCAAATTTTTTGTATATTTTGTAGAATTGAATATTCCTTGATATAAACTAGAAATGGAATCAATTTCGTTGAAAACAAACTTTTTTCATTCTTGGCCTATGTAAAGATGAGGAAAAAAGTTTTTTTGTCTAATTTTAGATACCAAGTAAGTAGGTCATATGTAAATGAAAAAGCATACAGCATAATTTTTGTCCCTTCAATAACCTTTCCATTGATATACAACACTTATTGTGTTGACTTACTCAGGAATTCATAGGGTTTTTTATTCTACGTCCACCCTCTATACCTTAAAAAACTGGCCAAAATCCAAGAACTGTTGAGAGTTAGTTTTTGTTGTTCTTCGGACAGATTTTCTTCACAATTTGCAGCAGATACATGTACTTCAGTTTCATTATGATGACATAGAGAAGCTTTCTAACATTATCACAGTAGGCATGGTAGCTGCACTGCAGCTTTTTCAATAGGTGTGGTCATGTAGCAGTCATTACATAAGTTTTCTCGTGCAACAATAATAACGATAATATTGAATCATATTGCTGATGTCCGCTCTGTTTATGGTCCGAGGTCTTAGCTATTAAAAAAACCACTTGAACAAATTAAATTGTTACAACTCGTCAAGAGTAAAAGTTAGATCTACTAAAAGTAAAATACAAGTAAAAAACACAGTCTCTTTCTTTTTTTTTCTCTCCTGCACACTCACAAACTGAAAACATACGCACAAAAACAAACAAATAGATTTGTGACTCTAGAATCTCCCAGTTGGTTTACAATGATTGGGAGAATTTGATCGCTCCGGTATATATAGATAATAGACAATAACGGCTTTCTAAGGAAAAAAGGACATAACTTCATTACAGAAACAAGCCTTTTCAATACTTGTTTGCTTCCCTTGGGTGGGGGGGGGGGGGTCGCATTGAAAAAAATTGGTGGGTGGGGGTTGCTGATTTGCAAAATCTACAAATGAAAAAGGTCAACCGCGAGTCATAGATTGTCCATTTTGACTGACTGGTTCTGAATTATTATTTTTACAATAAGATGTAGGTCTAATTTTCGATAAGTTTATAAATATAAATGAGGGTCATATTGTAGGCGGACCAGCCCAGACCGCCTGCCGGCGCCATGATCTGCCACCCCCCTCCCGCCAACAACTAGATCTACATTAAATTTTACACACAACTGTATTTGTTTTTCACATTTAAAAGCAGGTTATGAGATTCACACCACTCAGAGAAATTTAGTTATGAAAATTCGATGAGTTAATTTCGTCATGGTCAGCTTGAATAATCCCAAATATGGTTAGATTGTGAGTGGGTGGTGGCAGAAAGAGAAGACGAAATCAGACGACAGAATCGTTTTCTGTCCTCAGAGAAATTCGCTCCCGCAACCCGCAAGTTGCGCACGCAACTTTTGCCCTCAGCGCAACTTTCGCGCAACTTTTACCATTTTCGTGAATTCGCGAATTTTAGCCAATTTCCCGCAAAATTTTGGAAAATAATACAATTTAATTAAAAACACCGAAATTTTCTTCCACGACTATAAAAATAACGACGCAAAGGGGGACAATGCGCTCCTTTGCACTTGCACTTGCACACGGGGTGCCCGCCGCGCCGCTGCCCAGTGACCCGTACCGGGTCAGATCGGGTCGGGATGATCGCCCGACTCGTCGCCTGAAAACAACGTGTTTGTTTTGAAATGACGAGCCAGACGAGCCGGGTGCGATCGACTTGTGCCACGATAGCCGCTTTGCATGCACCATCAATCTGGCGAGCAAACCGACCCAATAGTCTTGTTTGGACTGAATCATCTTCTAGTCTAGCTACTAGCTAAATCTAGATCTAGAGTCTCAGTAAATCAATCCTAAACACGGTCGTCTGATTATTTAGCTTGCTTGGTTCCGTAGCACCAGGTAGATAGATCTCTAGATCTAGTATAAAAATTTGTGAAAGACTTTAAATCTTATGCCAGGAGGCTAGATCTAGACAAGGATCGATTCATCCAGAAAACCCCTAAAGGGGACGTTCAAAGATATCATCTTACGCC
>NW_004797658.1:251723-252964 GCF_000002075.1 Aplysia californica
TCCGAACACAGACTCACCTGAGATTTGGGGGGGGGTAGACATTCACATTTAACTTCTGATTTTGATCTAACAAAACTCATATTGGTTACTATTGATTGCAATGAGCATACATGTAGCAACAATGTAGGCCTATTCCAATAGTTCTGTGGCATTGTTTTAGCTATACAAGTCTTGCAACTTTTCTCGCAACTTTTGCTAATTTTTCTTGCAACTTTTCGCAACTTTTGCTATTTTCCAATGCAACTTTCTCTGAGGACAGATTTTTTAGGTTAGAGTTAGAGAGCAGGAAAGGAGGTGAAAGGAGAAACTTTTTTCAAAGAAAATGTTTCGTCTCTGTCCAGATTCGAACCCGCGATCAATTGAAAGAGAGGTGTACACCGTAACCTCTCGACCTCGAAAGCCCCCATAAGGACTCTTTAACGTGCGAAACTTGTACACGGGACCTCCGAGATTTTTTCACCCTTATCCGAGAAGGCTGGGTGTTAAATTTTACCTACCTTTTAAGATCATGGGTGTGGCTGAAAGACAGCAGTAAGAAGAAACCAAGGAGTAGCAGTAGAAAGACTGCAGAAAGAATCAGGAGCCCAGAGGAGGGGGCGAAGGGGTGGGAGCAGACCATGAAGACGAAAGCAGATGACAGAACAGCTTTGTTAGAGAGGAGGTGTAAGTAGAAAAAACGCTTCCCGGATTCGAACCTGGGACCTATTGAACGAGAGTAGAGGCGAACGCCGTAACCTCTCGACCACGAGAGCCCCCATAAGAACTCTTGGACGTGCGCAACTTTCGCTCTGATCCGAGAAGGCTAGGTGTTAGATAAGATCATGGGTGTGGCTGAAAGACAACATTAAGAAAGAGTAAAGGAGTGGCAGTAGAAACTAGAAAGGCAGCAGAAAGAGTCAGGAGCTCAGAGGAAGGGGCAAAGAGGGCGGGGGACAGAAAACGGAGACGAAAGCAGACGACAGGACATTGTAAGAGCAGGAAAGGAGGTGAAAGGATAACATTTTAGACTTTAGAGAAGGAAAAAAAATTCCGTCGCTGTCAGGTTTCGAACCTGGGACCTATTGAATGAAAGGCGAACACCACAAAAGCTACCGATGATGCTTTAAGTTTGAGATGATCCTCTGTCTGAGCTGTGACGTTTTACTTTTCAACTGTCCCTTTTTACTCGCTGAGCACAAACAACGGATTCACTCCAAGTCCCTCTCTTCAACCCCAACCGTGCACTCCCCCCCTCCCCCCTC
>NW_004797658.1:253667-254808 GCF_000002075.1 Aplysia californica
AAGGTCTTGTTAGTCTAAAATTGCCCTTGATCGGCTGCTTGCCGATATATAAAATATATAGATCTATATATTTTTTTAATTTAAAAAAAAAAAGTGGGAGGGGAGTAAGTGTTTCACGGCGCTCGCAACTGCATAAGGTCATATGAGCGTGCGGGACACACCAAACATTTTCAGCTGGTTGGAAATTTTGAATTTTACCCTGGTGGCGGCCGGAGCCTACTCTTATCGATTTTAGACGAACAAGGGATCTTTAACGTGCGCAACGTGCACACCGGACCTCAGAGATTTTTCGCCCTTTTCCGAGAAGGCTAGCTGTAGATCGTTCCTATCAGAAGATCAGGGGTGTGGCTGAAAGACAGCAGTAAGAAAGAGCCAAGGAGTAGCAGTAGAAAAGCTGCAGAAAGAGTCAAGAGCTCAGAGGAGGGGGCAAAGGAGGTAGAGGTAGAAAGTGGAGACGTAAGCAGGCGACATAACATTGCTAGAGAGCAGGAAAGAAGATGAAAGGAGACAATTTTAGAGAGGAGAAATTTTCCGTCGCTACCTGGATTCGAACCCTGGACCTTTGAATGAGAAGCAAACACCTTAACCTCTAGGCCACGAGAGCCCCTTTTGCACTGTATGCTTCACTTCGTGATAAACCAAGAATGTTTCTTAACCGTATTCTGTGGTCTGAAGGGATAATAATAATACATTTTGTAGTTGTAATAACTGGTAAATAGCACATAGCATGCAGGCTGTAGACTGTAGTGCGTGGATATGCATTATGTAGGCTAAATGAACTTAGGACTATGTATTATTGTCACTGTCATTGATGACAATAATAACAATAATAATAATAATAATAATAATAATAATAATAATAATAATATCATTGCCATCGTCATTGTGTTCATCAGATAGTAAAACGGTTAAGACCTGGTAGTATTTCCTACATATTTAATAAGTTCGACGTTTCGCCCTCAACTGCCTTCATCAGGATCATGCAAAATTATAAATGACTAGATCTAGAATCTAGATATAGATCTACACTAGCTGCAAAAACCAAAGTGCGTACATTCATGTCACAATGCTAAAAGGTCATCATCACCATCATCATTGTTTAAAAAACAGAGTATGAGGGACTATTGCTTGATTTACTGAC
>NW_004797658.1:254908-256549 GCF_000002075.1 Aplysia californica
AAAAAAAAATGAAAAGTTTAAATTTGTTTTATAATGTCTGTTGATGATGGTGATGATGATGCTTCATCATCATCATCACATGTTTTACTACATGTAATAATAAGGACCCACCCGTGGCAACCCCCAGCTCAGCCACTCGCTTGGCGACTGCCACAACGTCACAAGCTGGCGAATAAATGGTCCCAGCGTTTTTGACACTACGTGTGTCGGGGAGTCCGGGTCACAGTGTGACTTGCACTTCCCGTGGATTTCACGCTGACTTTGCTTGCGATAGGAAAAACACGTACAGTTTCCCTGTCGTCACTCGTGGAGACAGACAATTAAGAATTCGGTCAACGAGTGAACAGTCACTTCTTCTCGTCTCTCCACTTTTAGATTTTAATAAAGTCTCTCCACGTTTGAATAAGATAAAACCCCCAAACAAAACAAAACAAGCAGCAGCAGACAGTAGGTTCATGTCGCTCAAATCCCCCACCTCTCGTATCGCCCATGACAAGACTGACTGAGAGGGCCACATGTTCCTTTTTGAGCGTTTTTGTTTGTTTTGTTAAGTGTTTTACGGCGCTAGCACTTGTGTAAGGTCATATGAGCACGCGGGACACATTACACATCTTCAGTTGGTGGGAAATTTTGAGTTTTGCCAGGATGGCGTCTGAAGCCTTAAATTCTTATCGATTTTAGACAACCATGGGATCTTTAAACTTACACACGTGACCTCCGACATTTTTCATCCTTGTCCAAGAAGGCTGGAGTAGATCTAAGATCAGGGGTGTGGCCGGAAGACAACAGTAAGAAGGAGCCAAGGAGTAGTAGTAGAAAGGCTGCAGAAAGAGCCAGGAGCCCAGAGGGTGGGACAAAGGAGGTGAGGGGGTGGGGGCAAAAAGTGGAGACGAAAGGAGACGACAGAACACTGCTAGAGAGCAGGAAAGGAGGTGAAAGTGAAATTAGACAATTTTTGATTAGATAATTTTTTCGCCTCTACCCAGATTCGAACCCGGGACCTTTGAATGAGAGGCGAACACGTTGTCATCTAGGCCACGAGAGCCCCCTCAGTAGACTCTATGGGATGGAAAATTTCACTGTTCTTGCAAAATTTGTCACCAGCCAGCAGCAGTTTTACAGGCGTGCACGTTTTTAGCACACGCTCTGCACCTGCCGGAGCCCTCATATGTATGTACATAACCTCTTTGGCACATGCACATATTATGCAATACATCGCCCGATAACTGTTAAAATGTTCTCAGCCCAGAAAGCAAAATTTATCAGGACAGAGAACATAAAAACTGTTTCATCCTTTTAACAGTTGTGCGTACTTCTATGATTCTTTTAATTTTTTAAAATTTGCCTCTTCAACATATAGAATTTGGATTTGTACATAACATTCTTTCTAACGATACCATAGGTTAAGAAACTGAAATTTTATTTACTCAAAAAGTTTTGGCTTAGTACGTTTGAACATCTTGCTGGAGCATAACAAACATGCATTTTTTCGCAATCTTGCCAGGTACTGTCAGTCTATAAATTTGAATTGTCACTCATGCGCTAAAGTATACTGTATGGGGGCTCTCGTGGCCTAGAGGTTAAGGTGTCGGCCTCTCATTCAAAGGTCCCGGGTTCGAATCCGGGTAGCGACCGAAACAT
>NW_004797658.1:257258-258493 GCF_000002075.1 Aplysia californica
TAAAAAAAAAAAAAAAAATAAACACGCACGAATTTTTTAATAAAAGTAGTCCCAAAATAACTTTAAAAAACAACAACTGGTGCATTGAAATTGAAATCAAGCCCACCACATTGTATTGCAATTTATAAACATTTATATGGACATAAAAAATGCCAATCAGGTCAAATATAAATACATAGTTGGACATAAAAACATGATTATGGTTGATGACTCGCTGTGTGAAATTGAATGATGCTTGATATTGGATAAAAGCGATAAAAAGGCTCTAGGCCTATGGTTACTAAAATGGCAATACATGGTACATGACGCAGATCAGTAGTCACAGCTGGTCAAAATGTTACGGCATACAGATATGGAGGTCGTAATAATAATGAAATTTATCACTGATGGTCTTGATCACAAATTAGCAGTTAAAAAAAGATGGGGGCTGCATGTCTCATGCTCTCTTTATATTGGGTCAAAACTGCAGCGTACTTTATTTTATACGGGATGTGGTATTCCACATGGCTGGCCCGGAATGTAAAAACGCTCTTTCTACAAAACATTTCAACTTTACCTTTCCCCTGGCACGACTAGATTGTTGTCAGCTGATGATGTAATAAGCATTCCGGATGGATGAAAGACCTACAATAGATCCATTAAATGCTTAGGTGTGGTGTTAATACATGTACCCTGTAATTCAAAACACATGGTGGCGGTCTTATTGAGAATAAGTATACTGTAATTCGTTTTTCGATAGAGACAACCAGTGAAGTTCTCTCAAAATGGGTGTTATGCTCTATAATACATGTAAATAACAATATCTTCTTTCCCCCCCTATGATTAATATGTAGCCTACTGCGTTGTTTTGGATAATCTGAATTGTTTTGAGTTAGCTCCACCGACAGAGAGTTATAGATCTATAGTTAGCCTAAGTATTTTTGTAATTAAGAAAAAGGGATGTTACTTGATATTCGAAACAGACTTTATGCCATTGAGGCTTTAACTAGAGAGGTGAGCAGAATAAGCCTGATTCCCCGTTTGAGCTTCTCTGTTGACATCCACCCCTTGGCGCTCAAATGACCTTATGCAGTTGCGATCGCAAATGGTGGGCTCCATGGTGAACCGGAATTCCCTCCGGAGTGCCCAGTCTTGAATACCGCTTCTAGAGAATCGGTGTACTCAGTAGTTCAGAGAAATACGCATACGCGAGTGCACGCACACACACATACATACACACACACACACACACACAC
>NW_004797658.1:259510-262830 GCF_000002075.1 Aplysia californica
CCCCCCCCATAATATTAGGATGATCAAAAAGAATAATTTTAAAATGTACAACTTTTTGGGGGGATAATATTTTCGTCCACACTGAAGTTTTGCGTTTCAAATTTGTACATAACATTTAGAGGTCAAAAGGAATTTGTCTGATAGTAATTTTAGATAAATCCATTGAATAGTTTTGCTCCGTATAGCGCGTAAAAAACAACACCTTTTCAGCTGTTCCCATTTTTTGTAGCATGACGCACTAGTTCGCATTAGGCCTACCACTAAAAATCCCAACGATTGTGCCATATTGCAAATTACAGTAGTCACATTATGAGCGCACGGGACACATTAAACATTTTCAGATGATAGGAAATTTTGAATTTTGCCAGGGTGGCGGCCGAAGCCTACTTTTATCGATTTTAGACCACCAAGGGATCTTTAACGTGCACAACATGCACACGGGACCTCTGAGATTTTTCGTCCTTGTCCGAGAAGGCTAGGTGTTGATCTTTCCTACCAGAAGATCAGGGGTGTGGCTGGAAGACAGCAGTAAGAAGGAGTCATGGAGTAGCAGTAGAAAAGCTGCAGAATGAGTCAGGAGCCCAGAGGAGGGGGTTAAAAAAAAGGGGGAGGGGCAGAAAGTGAAAGCGAAAGCAGACGACAGAACATTGCTAAAGAGCAGGAAAGGAGGGGGAAGGAGACAATTTTAGAGAAGAACATTTTTCGGTCGCTACCTGGATTCGAACACGGGACCTTTGAATGAAAGGCGAGCACCTTAACCTTCAGGTCACGAGAGCCTCCCTACAGTAGTCTAAAAGGCCAACATAAGTTTGCAGATAGTATTCCTCGAGTTTCCTTTGCCCTCTGAGAGCAGAGAGCTTTTTGTATTGAACATTTTCTCACCAATAACTCATTTCGTAAGTTTCGCACAAAGGTACATAAATCATGTTTAAGTGCCCTTAAGGCCTTCTTTGATGTCAAGGGTTGAAATGGTCCATCAGTTAGGACCTGTAGAGAACCAGAACTAAAAATTCCCAGACAAAACGACCACTTCAGCTCAAACATGCACCGTTCGCACCCCTTTAAACGTCACCAGGGTGCAGAATTCAGTAGATGAGCCCCATGAGACGCCATACTTTCTTCTGTGACATTTGGTTCCTTTGCAAAGCCCATTTTCATCTTTCAGGTTATATCAACCCCACAAATGCTTTCTATTTGGGCAACCTCACCCCCCCCCCCCAATTGTCTCTACAAACAACAAACAACTCCACGCTTTAAGCTGTACAGTGTGCGTGGCTTTGAGAACTCATGGTTGAGCGGATCCCTGTGCTTGGCCACCACTGAACATTACGAACGAAACGCTGAAATGTGTCGAGTCCAAAGGAAGACATAATATTATAGACCATTGGTTCTCGGAATAAGAAATATTGTTTAATGATCACAAGGATGGAAAGATTTAAAAAATAAAGGGAAAGGAAAAGAACAAACTAATAATTTCACAAGATCTTTTGGTGCATTTTGCATTTATAGTTTTTTTTAAATAAAAAAGTATTTCCTGTTTCGAAAACAAGTTTCCTTTTTGTGAATTTTATGTCAAACAAATTCCTTTTGAATGAATTATATCTGTTCCAAATTACAACATTCTTGTATAAATTTTGTGCGAGATATCTAGAAAAAAAAATTGTTCAGTTGTTTTTTTGGGTTTTTTTTTTTGGGGGGGGGGGGTATCACCCTGTATACAGAAATGAGGCCTCACACGAAAAACTTCCCCACAATCTTTTATATATTTGGCAACTTGGAAACCCATGTGTCACTTTTCCCATAAAACTACGAAGCTACAGAGTTGAAAGTTGGCAAGTACCTGCGAAAAGATAGATAGGTCCCCATGACGGAGCCCGATTTTTTTATTTATTCATTTCCTGAATTTAGAAAAATATATTTGACAAAAAGTTCCCGTCCTTCCACAGAAAAACGAAACAAATCTACGTAGCTGTCCTTCACAGCGAAAATGCCGGTTGTGATTTTTCGCGAGGCGCATTTTGTTTGAGAGTACAAATCTAGACCTTCTAATTTTTTGCATCTCTCAAGATTTATTGTTCCATTCCAGTAGAGTGTAAATATAGTAGGCCAATGACTTTCAGTTGAGGTTATTGCACCGATCGTTCCTTTCATTGAAAGGGGGCCCAGTTTGTAGAAACATAATGAACAATACTTCTTATTCGTGGCGGCATCACTAAGTTGAAAATGAAAACAAATCCTGAATTCATAATTAATGTATGTTCACCCACCAAAATAATCGAGAAAATAACTCATTAAGGGGGGGGGTATACCTGAAGGCTATCTCGCTTATTAGTTGACCAAATTTTACAAAATTTCGCACATGTAACAAACATAGCAGGGAGTCTTAAAATTCGCAATCAAATTTGAGAAAAAAGTTTCGGTTCTATGGATTCGACGGCCATATTAGATTTTGTTGACATGTCTTACGTAATGAATACCGCACTTATTTTTCATTGAAAATAATTGGGTTTTTTTTTTTTGCAGGCATGTTAGCAAAGATTAGATCTTTAAAAAATCTAAAACGAATTAGAAAAGTTTTAAAACATTTTTTCCTGAGGTAGTATTCAATTTTGAAAAAAATCCGTACAAATCCACACTCCGGACACCACCACCAAAAATATATTCCTATATTACCAAAAAAGTCAACAAAACAAATTTTTAGCATTTCATCTTCTCTTGATTCTGTGAAAATTTCAAGAAGAATGGATGAAAAATGGTGGAGTTATTTTTAAAAGTTTAGAAAAAAAATCGCGTTTTGAGAAAACGGCTGATAAAGAAAAATAAAATATTGACTTTATGAGGAAATGGAGGGGACAAACATGCCCGGTATTGGAAAAATAATTTTAAGGGTTCTTACGCGATGAAATAGTTGTAGGAGAGGTTGATGAAGCTTAAAATGCCTACAACTCAAATTCCATGATTTTGAGCTGAATTGGGACTTTGGGATGTAGCCCCCCCCCCTCCTTAAATAATTATTATGTTCCCACTTTGAGCAAAACGTTATTATAATAACTTTTAAACTCACGGTGGGAACAATGTTCTTAATATTTTTCAACAGTAAAATTTAACTACAGAGCTGAATACACAAAGAGGAGACAAAGAAGCAGGGATGAAAATACTACATATTATTATATTAGCCATTTGGTTTCAACTTTGGCTATCTTTGTCTGGGTTTTCGTGGCAAGGAAATCTTGTCATGGCCTGATTATAGAGCTGTAAAAAGTCGAGGAAAAAATGCACCCAAGCACTTACAACAAGCTCGAGATTATTAGGAATACCCC
>NW_004797658.1:263904-265039 GCF_000002075.1 Aplysia californica
GTGGGAGGTGGGAGGTGGGAGGTGGGAGGTGATCACTTGTTCTTCTTGCGCCGTGGTACTATGATGCAACTGCAAAAATGGCTGGGCGTGATACGAGTCGAACTGCAAGTCATACGAAATTAAGTCGAGTGGAGAAACAATAAAAATAACAGTAATAAAACAAAATAAAAAATAAAACAAAAACAAACGTCATCAAGGTCGATGAAGATCAATCCTACCTGTAGCAGCTTGATCCCAAACAAAGAAATTGGAACTGTAAAATTGTTAGTTCAGTTTTAGTTTGACTAAAAACATGATGAATTAATTCACGACGAAAACGGCCGCCTTGTGCTTAAAAAGAAGCAAAACAGACACGTCGGGTGGTTGACGGATCCTCTAGTGTGGTTTGCTCCTTCTTTACTATCCAACTTTTTCCGTCCTTAACTCGCCTCCTTATTTTCTTTCTGTTTCTCTCGAGAGGCTACATGTAACACCTCTAATATTCGGCACGTATGACCTATCAGTGATGCAAGTGCCGTAATACTCTTACTTGAACTAAAGAAAGCAGAAAATACAGAAGGGGAAGAAAAGAAGTAAGAGCTACGGGTGGCATTCTTCAACCACCCGTGATGCTAACTTCACATCAACAGTCATAGACAACAAGAGGAGTAATAGTCTTCAGTAAGATTTAATGCTGAAGGCATCACACTGTTGACTTCGATTTGTTTGATGCTGAAAAACATCAACATGCTATAGTCCGGACAACACCAAATAGACAACTTGTTGACCTCATTTCATAGAAAGTAAGTGGCGAATTGTCAGGATTTTTTACATATTCATGCCTCTGATTTCCTAAAAACCTAACAAATCTCGATATTTGTGCATATGCGACGAATATAAAGAGGTGTTTTCTATATAATAATTAGTATTTAATTACAGTTTGCGCAGGGCCTTTTTTATTAGACCAAGAACTGCAGTTTAGTGTTAGTTTTTTGTTTTAAAAAAAAGTATATTTTCTTCTTTAAGAAAACAACCTGACTGCATACGCCGCAAGACTGAGTTATTTTCAGTCCAGTGGTTAGTGGGTGACAGTGGAAGAATAAACAAATCTCGAAAAAGGACAAGACATGTACATGTGTGTGTAAAGGAGGGGGGG
>NW_004797658.1:267192-268411 GCF_000002075.1 Aplysia californica
CTACTACTACTACTACTACTACTACTACTACTACTACTACTACTACTACTACTGCTACTGCTACTACTACTACTACTACTATTACTACTATTGCTGCTGCTACTGCCACTACTACTACTGCTGCTGCTACTACTACTGATACTACTACTACTATTGCTGCTGCTACTGCCACTACTACTACCTTGCTGCTGGTACTACTACTGATACTACTACTAATTATGCCACCGCATATTGCGTGCTATAGCTGTTGCGAAGTTTCGTCTAATTTTGTTTTACTGTTATCTAAAACTATTTTTTTTAAATGTAGGGTGTATATACGCCCCCATAGACACAAAAGAAATTTAAATAATTTAGGAGGCAGACTTCGGACACTGTCTGTCTGGGCCAACCCTGGCTGAGAGGGATACAACATCTCAGAAGAAAGAACGAGATACAAACTTCTCTCCACTCGGGGATCGAACTTTGGTCTCCTGCGTGCAACAGCATTTAACTGCTACACCACAGTCGCTGGTTAAAAAAAAGAAGCAAATAAATAACTCCCGCCTCCCCCTATGAAAAAATAACACATAAAACAAAACAAAGCAACCCCCCCCAAAACAAAAAAACCCCACACAAAAAACAAAAAACAAACAAACAACAACAACAACAACCAACAAACAAACAATATACAAACAATTTTTAAAAAAAAGACAAAAAAAACAACAACAAACATCCAACCCTCAAGCAGACGACGATTAAGGAGATAAAAGAAGTGATCGCCACGACAATAACAGATGTGGTCAAACAGATAACGGCAGAAACCACTTTGATCAAGGTACAGAAACCCTCGCTGTCCACTTAAAGTGACGTGTTTAACTGGACGCTTCATTAAAAATCATCTTTCCTGCGTCATCAAAAGAATTTTACGCATAAACGATTAAGTTTTAATTGGAAGCTCAAAGGAATTAATTACTGTCGCTTAAGCATAAATTGTAGCCTAGGCCTACAGTACTAATTTGAAAGCGTGATGGAATTTATATATACATGTATGTATAATATGTTTCTGTTTTTGTTTTGTCTTTTTGTACTTTTGCTTAGTTTTTCTTTGTTCTTCAACAATTTTTTTCTCCTCAAGAAACTGTTTAAAATTGTTGCCTGATCATGCACAGTTTAAAAATAAATTTCTTCATGCAATAGGCCTACATCCCCGCGGGATGCGCCAAAATGTGACACTGGCCGA
>NW_004797658.1:272123-273776 GCF_000002075.1 Aplysia californica
CAGAGACACGCACTCAACCACACCTGCTCACATACTTTCTCACAGACAGACATAATTTTTTTAACGTGTGTAAGATTGAATCGCAAGGAAGCCAGTGCAAAGTTCCGTCTTTGATATTTTCCGTCTAAGACAAGGGAGTTTATTGGGAGAAAGGGGGGGGTTCCAGAGGCCCAGCCAGTGGGATCAAGGGTCGCTTGTCCGGTCGGCGAGCAGTGATCAAAACTTCACACCTCTCTGTACAAGTGCTATCCTCGCTGATAATGGCAATCCGACTCACCAGTGCTTGCATCTCATAGGACCTCCACTGTTTGACCTTTAGAAAACAGAAACGTTTGAGCATCTACTTTGCTTCCCCCCTTAGCCCCACCCATCGGTGTAATAAGCACAGACAACCAATACCACTCTTCCTTGCACGCAACAACGATTCGCGGAATTCTTTTGGCTGGCCGTACGGTCAGGGCGGCTGGCTAGACATTGGTCAAACTAATTTCACACCTCTGGCCTCTGGCTCAATGATTATAGAGGTCTCTGCTCTGGCTACCGAGGAACGTTTCCGTGCTGGCGAGCGACTTGAACACTTTCACTGGCACTGGTGAGGTTTGCTATGGTTTGCTGCATGCTTCCCGGGAAGCTGAGAATGTTTTTGAGTGTTCTCTGGTCTGCTGAGGATAATAACAGTATAAAGCGCATAGAGCTTGCTTTCGAGTGGGGGTATGCGCTATAAAAATGCTATTTATAATTTATTTATTATTATTAAAGCCAATGCATTTCTAAAGCTAAAATCTGATTTCCTAATAGAGAAGGTAAAAAAAAGTAAAGTTGTTCCCGCATTCAATCCGGACATTGGGTGAGACAACTTCTTGGGCCATTGGCATATTGTGGTAGGGTGGCCACTTCCTTTCCACGTCGCCTTTACTTCCCCAACTCGTAGTCAGGTACCCATTACTGCTGGGTGGGCAGGAGGGGGCGAAAAAAGCCGTGTCCGAACCGAGGCTCGAACCAGGACTTTCTGCTTCGGAGACTAGTGCACTAACCGCTCCGCTATTGAGGGTGCGGAGTGCGGTGGCGGAGCGGTTAGTGACACACACACACACACACACACACACGCGCGCGCGCGCGCGAGCGCGCACACACACAGATTCACAAACGCACGCGCACTCAACCACACCAGCGCACACTTACACACAGACAGACATATATGCACGCAAACGCAAAAACACACACATACTTAACCATAATGCGCACAAAATTACTTAAAAGATTTTCAAGCCAAGCACAACATAAGAAAGTCTAGAAATTTATAAGCTCCAATTACAAACGAATGAAATCAAAGGGGCCCACTTCGCTGTAAAGTTTCCATTAGTTTTTTGTTTTAGCAAGCTTTTTGCAGCACTTACAACACAATTAGGTTTTTAAAGTGTCAAATATTAGAGGTACATATTAGAGAATGTAACAGAAAAGTACATGAAAGAGGAGAGATAAGGATGATAGATGTTTTATAGGAAAGGAGCAACCACATAAGAGCACACGCCATCCACTTGTACATCTTCGATGTTTTGTTTTCCCAGTAACAGGGATATTGTGGGCTAAACATAATATGATGCCTTACAGTGATTTTTTTCTTCTTTTTTTTTCGGGGGATGGTTTGGGGGG
>NW_004797658.1:278855-281452 GCF_000002075.1 Aplysia californica
CCCCCCCTTTTGGACCTTACCCAAGTTATGTCAGAGACAGATACAAACAGGTACAAATTTCATGTTACAATATCTAGGTCACCTTCGTACCCAGTTACCTTCTGTTTGTCGCCTTCAACCCTGTCTTTCTTCTTTGTTGTCGTCGTCGTCGTCGTCGTTGTTGTTGTTGTTATTATTGTTGTTGTTATTATTGTTGTTGTTGTTGATTTCGTGGTGTTTTTAAAATTTGTTTTCTAATTGCACATCTTCATAGTCCCACACGAACACACACACACACACACACACACTTTCCCACCCCCAAACCCACACACACTTAATTACGCAACACCCTGCTCAATACATAAATAAATCCTCGGTACATAAATTAAGCAGAATTCTTTTCAAATATACGGCTGGTTCCAGTAAACAAGAATTGCAGACGCAGAAAATTCTTTTCTGGTGAGGGCTCATATCACACTAGAGAGAACCCTAAGAACAGGACAAATAAAAAACCCCCAACAAAACAACAACAAACTGCATCCTGAAAAATACCCCCCTCCTCACCAAAAAAAAAAAGAAGAAAAATTAGTGAAAACACATAACAACCCTCAACAATAAAACCAATAAAACAACCAAAAAAATAAAAAAATCCAAAACAACCAAAACCGAAAAGCAGAAATTAAAACAAGACCTAAAAGAATTTTTTTAAAACAAAAATCCAAACAAACAAAAAACAAAAACAAATACAGAAAAAAACCCCCTAAAAATACCAAATCTAAAACCTGCCCGAATAAACATGGTATGCACAAAATGAACGACACGCTCGGAAACACAAGAAGGTGGTAGAGATACATTACTCTGTACATGAACGTGTACATGTACATGTACGTGTGCACGTGTAATCCCAACACGTCAGCCCACAACGCTAGATCTAGACAGTGTCGTCACGCTCACTTCACTTCACACAAAATCTAATCATAGACTTTTTTGTCTCTTTCTATTTTTCTTCTTTTTTTTTTTTTTTTTTTTTTTGGTGGTGTTTTTTGTGTGGGGGTGGGCCTTTCAATTAATATAAATATGCCAACCTCCCTCCCCCCCCCTCTCATACACACAAACACACAAAACACAACACATACACACACACACACACACACACATATGGAGGGGGGGGGGTGCTTCTAATTGGTGACTTTGTTAAAGACATGTTGCATTTTAGTATCAAAGACGGGCCATTCCTGGAGATAATTCTGGTTCGCTCATGAGCGCAGAATATTATTATGAGTCTTTTAGGAACCATAATAAGGGCAAGGAGAGGGGAAGTCGCCAACGCACTTGACCACAGCGAGACTTGTGTTGTGCTCAAGGATCTTACAACAAAAAAATGATAACCCCCTTCGTTGTGCCCCTCATTTACAGGTCCATAGTGCGCACCAGCGCAGAGAAGTTGTTTTTTTTTTTTTCGTTGTGTTTGTTATAGTTATAGAGAGCAAAGAGTGGCGAGATGACAGTGTCCGTTCTAGTGTACACCCGTATTATAGTTCCAGTCTATGCACCACACGATCACTGTCTGTTTATGTCAGTGTTAATCAGGTTTCTAATCATTAGTACTGTAAGATAAATTCCTTTTACTAATTCCATCCACTAAATATAACAAGGCTTTGTTTCGAGTATGAAAATCCAATGTATTTCTTTCTCGGCGTTGTCCGTCCACTGCTGGATGTAACCCTCCAACAATGACCAGTACTCTTTTTTTTTTTTGATAAGTGTTTTACGGCGCTCTCAACTGCAAATGGTCATATGAGCGCGCGGGACACACACCAAACATTTTCAATTAGTAGGAAATTTTGAATTTTGCCCGGGTGGTGGCCGAAGCCTACTCTTATCGATTTTAGACCACCTACCAGAAGATCAGGGGTGTGGCTGAAAGACAGCAGTAAGAAGGAGCCAAGGAGTAGCAGTAGAAGGGCTGCATGCATAAAGAGTCAGTAGCCCAGAGGAGGGGGCAACCTGAGGTGAGGGGGTGGGGGCAGAAAGAGGAGACGAAAGCAGACGACTGAAATTTGCTAGAAAGCAGGAAAGGGGGTGAAAGAAAGAAGACAAATTTAGAGAAGAAAATGTTTCGGTCTCTACCCGGATTCGAACCCGGGACCTTTGAATGACAGGCGAACACCTTAACCTCTAGGCCACGAGAGCCCCCACCTTCACTCTGTTTTATCAGTTGTTCTCCTTGTCCAGGCTGTACCAGTCCGTTCTCTGATGTGATCTTGCCTCCTTCTCTCTGGTCTTCCATTCTATCTTTTTCCTATTTTTGGTCTTCATTCTGTGTATCTTTACCTTATGTCGATCTGGACTGTAATTCTATAATTGACACATGAGCCATTTTCACATTTGCTCAAGTCATAATGATATGCTTGATATTAATATGAAAGCAATTCATTCTTTCAACACCTTTATTCATTGGTGCTTATATAATACACGTAAGACTCATTTATGTTTCAAAGTTCCTCAAAAGTCTTTCTAAAACCAGAAATAAAACTAAACCATCTCAATAACAAACAAACAAACAAACAAACAAACAACAACATCCCCCAAATAAAAATCAACATTACCACCCCCCC
>NW_004797658.1:282298-283347 GCF_000002075.1 Aplysia californica
TCTCTCTCTCTCTCCCTCTCTCTCTCTCATGGATAAGCTTGAAAGAGGAATAAGTTACTTTATCCGATCTGGCACTTGAAAAACAAGAACAAGAAGTCTTTCACTGCCAGACCTGCGCAATAGACCCATCGCGCATGACGTCACGGTGCCGTGGTTCCTTTGTCTGTGGAAGCAAGTCATCCGTGATAGGTTTAAGAACTACAGCAAAAAACGTATTATACGGTGTTGTAGCGGGAAAAGCAACAAAACTAGACGCCAAAAAGAGAAAAAACGGGGGAGGGGGATTCTGTTGGGTTGGGTCAAGAGGTAAGGGAGTGTCTCTATCTATACGTTCTTATACTAACCGTCTAGGTCTCTATCCAATGACGTGGTTTTGTGACCTTGGGGAAAATGCCGGACTGAACATAATTCTAGAAGAAAAGGGCGTTGTATTTGGTTTAGATCTAGGACAAAGGGAAGGGAGGATATGAGGAGGGCGAAGAGGAGGGTTTGGGAAGGGCGGGGAAGAGGAGGAGGGCAGGGTGTGGAAGAGGAAAATGAGGAGGTCGAGGTAGAGTGGGAGTTAGTAAGGAGGTTGTGAGGAGGGCAGGGAGGAGGGTGTGGAGATGGAGGGAAGGGAGAGGGGAGGGAGTTGACAAAAGCTAGTTTACTTGGCAAAAGAAGGAAAGGGTGAGGAGGGCGAAGAGGAGGTGGTGGAGATGGTGTGAGGATTGCTAGAAGGAGGGGGTAGGGAGTGTGTAAGGAAGAGGGGATGGAAAGTGTGTGAAGAAGAGGGGATGGGGAGAGTGTGAGGAGGACGAGGAGGAGAGGGTGGGGATGGCGTGGGGAGGGTGAGGGCGAGGAGGAGGTCACGATGAAGGACGGAACGTCACGGCTTCTTGGCTTTGTGCTGAGATAACAGAATGTGTTTGTCAACAAGATCAAAGTAACCTCGAACTCCCTGCATTCAATATGTGTGTATGATATAATATATAATCGCCTCAGAATTATTTATACAAAGTGTACTTTAGCATAGAGTGCACACTGGGCCAAAAATAAATATAATAATA
>NW_004797658.1:285467-286657 GCF_000002075.1 Aplysia californica
CTCTCTCTCTCTCTCTCTCTCTCTCTCTCTCTCTCTCTGGGTTTTTTTTTGCACACCTGATATCTCTGTCTGACTTGTCAACACGTGAGTCTGTAATGTTAACATGTCAACAGTCAATGTGCTTCTCTTCACGAGAACTAAACAAAAAGAGATGCTCAGAGCAGGCAATGACAATGGTCCTAGTCTTTTTTTGGTAAGTGTTTTACAGCGCTTGCAACTGCATAAGGTCATATGAGCGCGCGGGACACATTTAATCTAACATTTTCAGTTGGTAGGAAATTTTGAATATTGCCAAGGTGGCGACAGAAGCTTACTCTTATCGATTTTAGACCACCAAGGGATCTTTAACGTGCGCAACGTGCACACGGGACCTCAGAGATTTTTCGCCCTTGTCCAAGAAGGTTATGTGTAGATCTTTCCTACCATAAGATCAGGGTGTTGCTGAAAAATAGCAGAGAACGACCCAAGGAGTAGCAGTAGAAAGGCTGTATAAAGAGTCAGGAGCCAAGAGGAGGGGGCAAAAGAGATAAGGGGATGGGGCAGAAAGTGGAGATAAAAGCAGACGACAGAATATTGTTACAGAAAAGGAAAGGATGTGAAAGGAGAACATTTTAAAGAAGATAATTTTCCTTCGCTGTCCGGATTTGAACACGGGTTCTATTGAATGAGAGACGAACACCTTAACCTCTAGGCCATGAGAGCCCCCTGGTCTTAGTCTAAAACTAGGGACAACCACATTGTCTCCTTCTCTCCTCTGGGAAAACGTTCTGTTTTTAAATATTTTTTCTGAGTAAAGACAAGCAAAACTACATAATCAGGACAAATTAGTACAGGAAAAAGGTTAGACAGACAGACAAAAATAACAGAAGGAGAGACAACTGATAGCAGCCACCAATTTAGCCTTCGGATTTAAAAAAGAAAGAAAAAAAAGTGCCGACAGAATTTGAAGTAAATTCGTTCAGGTGATAAAGTTTTTGAGATAACGTTTCTTCTTTATCTTCAGCAAGCTAGATTCACGTCTAGACCCGTCGACTTTGCTTATCTCAGCATCTTTGTAAGGGCCTAACGAGGTCGTCATAATACGAATAATGATAATAATTAAATAGGTGGGCGCACAGTGAGCTCTCTTTATTTTAAAGTGGACTATTAGAGTGTGGATGACCCTGGTTATTGGAGATGAACGATATAAG
>NW_004797658.1:286889-289524 GCF_000002075.1 Aplysia californica
GGGCCCTCTCTCTCTCTCTCTCTCTCTCTCTCTCTCTCTCTCTCTCTCTCTCTCTCGCTCTCTCTCTTTCTTGCTCTCTCTCTCTGGTTCTACAATGCAGGAAACATAATATCAACAGATGTAATGAACAAACATCAAAGAACTCAAAACCAAACTGCGGGAGTTGTCCACAAAAGGTCTGCGTTACAGAACACACAACACCACTGTTTTTGCTTCTGCACTGGCTTCCCTTTAGCCTGCATTGATTACAAATTTGCTGTAAAAAAGTAATGTTGTTCCCGCATCTGATCCGGACATTGGGAATTGCCTCGTTAGTGAGATAACTCCCTGGTCCTTCAGTATAATATTGTGGTAGGGTGGCCAGTTCCTTCCCACGCCGCCTTTACTCCCCCAACTCGAAGTCAGGTACCTATTACTGCTGGGTGAGCAGGAGGAGGCAAAAAAACCCGTGTCTGAACCAAAGATCGAACCCGGACTTTCCGCTACGGAAACGAGCGCACTAACCGCTCCGCCACCGCACCCTCAAAGTTGCAGTAATGTGCTATAATTGTTTAAACGATCAGACCCTGATCATTCTTTTTGCAAAAGTGATATATTTCGTAACACAATTTTTACCCCCATTAATAAAAGACGAATTAAAACTGTCCCTAGGAAAATCTAAAAGAGCCTGTGGTAGGTCTTTTTCGACAGCTGTTCCCTCAGTGTGGAATTCCCTCCCGCTCTGTGCGTGCTCTGACTCTGAGCGTCTAGCTCCCACTGTATTTAATTTAAGAGAGGCGTCTACTTTGATCGTAATTAGAACTGGTCAAGATAACATTTTAATTCTATATTTCCACCACGTTTGATTTTTTTTCCACCAGCTAGTGTGATCAGTAGCAACAAGAATTGCCTGTTTGTGCGTGTGTCCTTTTGTCAGAACATCCTTGTTGGTATATCACTGGTGTATGTAATACGTATTGGAAATGATCGTGTACAAAAGATAGGACAATATGCATGAAGCTTCGTGTCATCATTTAAACTGTCGAAATTTTATTTATGTTCAAGCACTAGAGCTACCATGAGGGACTGGGCGCTATAGTAGTTATCGCTATTTGTTTTTTAATACGTATTATGATTACCTCCTATCTCATCCAAAAATCTCCATGACATAAAGAGACAGCTTATCACCTCAATATTCATACCAACATTATGTTATCAGTGCCAGACCTGGACCTTAATCAAAACCCATGAAAGCAAAATCACCGCTTGCGAAATGAATTAATGTCTCCGAAAAACCCTTAACATCACAAGACGAGACAGGCAGAGAAATGAAAATGTAAGAGCTGCTATCGGCACTGAGTCCTGCCTACGTTACATAGAAAGACAGAGGATAAAATGGTTTGGCCACCTGTTACGCATGTCACCTGACCAGCCAGCCTCGAGAGCCTACAACACCAAGCACTCAGGCTATCTGTCCCCGTGGTTTTATGCACCCCGCATAATTTAGCAAAATTTGATCATTTTTTGCATAATTTCTGATTATTTTCCTTTATCATTCTTTGTTAAAATTAACAGAATCGCATAATTTCATATTTTTGGGCTCAGTTTTCATAATTTTAGAATTTTTCTTGCATAAAACGACGGGGACAGGCCTATAAAGGAAGAGGAAGGCCACACAAATAGTGGATCGAGGGTGTCAAGGAAACCCTAAGAAAACATAACATCACAACTGAAAGAGCTGCGAAGCTGAACTATCATAGAAAACAGCATCTCTTAACGGCAACAGAGGATGAAAAAGTAAAAGTAAGTAAGTATCATTATCTTGGGGCGTCGTATCCAAAACTTACATGAAAAAGATTCAGTTCACCCCGTCCCAGCGTCCACCTTTTCATTTCTTCTCTCTCTCTCTCTCTCTCTCTCTCTCTCTCTCTCTCTCTCTCTCTCTCTCTCTCTCTCTCTCTCTCTCTTTCTCTTCCTTTATCTGGCTCTACAATGCAGGAAACACAGAAGTAATGAACAAAACACCCAAGACCTCAAAACCAAACTGCGGGAGTTGTTCCCAAAAGGTCTGTTGAAGAACACACAACAACACCATTGTTTTTGCTTCTGCACTGGCTTCCCTTAAGCCAGCATTGATTACAAAGTTGCAGTAATGTGCAATAAATGTTTCAACAATTAGACCCTGATCCCTCTTTTTGCTATAAACGATATATTCCGTCTCTAGATTTATCTCCATTAACAAAAGACGAGTTAAAACTGTGCCCTGGAAAATCTAAAAGAGCTGGAAGTAGGTCTTTTTCGACAGCTGTACTCTCAGCGTGGAATCCCCTTTTACTATATTTGATTAAAGAGAGGCGTCTACTTTGACCGCAATTAGAACTGGTCTAGATAAATATTTGAATTCTATATTTCCACCTAGTTTGATTTTTCTTCCAGCAGCTAGTGTGATCAGCAGCAAAAAGAATTGCCTGTTTGTGTATATTTATTTTCAATCATTAGAGCAATGGCAGACTGGTGGCTATATATAATCAAGCATCTCTATTATTTTTTAAATACTCATTATTATAATCTTGGGGCGTCGTATTCATAACTTACATGAAAAAGATTATGTACACCCCGTTCCAGCGGCGTCCGCCTCTTTTAATCCTCCCTCCCC
>NW_004797658.1:292872-293211 GCF_000002075.1 Aplysia californica
AGAGAGAGAGAGAGAGAGAAAAGAGAGGCGAATAACTATTATGTTATGATGCATAAGTTGACAGTGCAATGCTGTTCTATCTTACATTAATACTATGTTATAAAGTTCTAATGTCCCATGTTTTTAAAAAAAATCTTTAAAAAAGTAATTTATTAATTCATCTATACTGTATACAGGGGCGAAGGCTGACTTGTTTGACAGGGTAATCAAAGTGAAACGGGACCAGATATAGATCTATATGGCCTGTAGATATCACATAAGAATCTTACTCGAGGCGGCGACTCTGACTGAGTTGTAAATGAAAACAAATCCGGAATTCATATTGTATGTTCAACCGCC
>NW_004797658.1:294400-295484 GCF_000002075.1 Aplysia californica
TGTGTGTGTGTGTGTGTGTGTGTGTCTGTCTGTCTGTCTGTCTGTCTCTCTCTCTCTCTCTCTCTCTCTCTCTCTCTCTCTCTCTCCTCTCCAATGTCTATACATTAAAATTTGTACTCTAATCCAAGGAAATGGTCATCAGGGGTGAGAATAGCCTATGGTCCTGTGTCTCGCTATTCTCACCCCCCTCAGGTGTGCTAACGTACAGTAGACCTATAGTCTACAGCAAAGACACACACAGAACAGCACAGAGAATAACTTACAAGTTGTAGAGATAAGTTTCAGGTTTAGTGTATTTAATGGGCTTGGTGAAGGCCATTTCACACCGTGAACCGCAAACAACAGCGAACCCCCCACCCCTCCCACAAACACACAAAACAAACCCAACTGATTTATAATCTTGATCTAGATCTAGATCTATGGTAATGCAAGGACGAAATGTCAAGAGCAGAGCGCAGCCGATACCTACGAGTCCTCATTAATTTATTATAGATCGTAGATCTTGTCTAATTTTAAAAACAAGAAGGCTCGCCTCATGCTCACTCTGGGGTGGGGTGAGAATTGCGGGTCATGGGCTATTCTCACCACGGTGGTGAGAATATTGGTGGCCTTAATCAAACATCTACAACACAATACCTAGAACTGCGATAAGCCGAAAAAGAAAGGTGTGTGGTTGTTGAGGTTGGTGGGGGAGGGGGAGGCGATCAATTTCCTTACGTTAAGCCAGCCCATACTTCACACACACTCACAAACACACACAAATACATGTACACACATACACATACACACACACAAACACACACACAAAAAACCACACTCAAACACAAGAAAAAGTATACTCACATGCACAAACACACACACATGCAAGCACACTCACACACACACACACACACACACACACACACACACACACACAAACACACACACGCACACACATACGCACAAAAACCCACTCACAAACCAAAAAACACACACACAAACACACACACATAAAAATCATACTCACACACATAAATACACCCAAAAAACACACTCCCACATACGGAAAAATATACTCACACACACAAACACACAAACACACACA
>NW_004797658.1:299519-300545 GCF_000002075.1 Aplysia californica
GGGGGGGGATTTCTTTTTAGTATCCAGAGTGGGTGGTTGGTAGGTACTCTGCGTGTTGTTTGCTCCTTCTTTCCTCATCAAAATTCAAACGTCCTTATTGCCCCTCCTTCTTTTATTTTTATATCACTCTCTATTGTAATACCTTTTAATGTTCGCACTTATAATTTATATTGATGACCAGAATGCGTTGCAATGATGTAAAACATTTACCAAAAACAAAACATACCTCTGATCTTCTATTCTTCGGCTTTTATATTTTATATGACCAAATTGTGTTGCAAGTGATGTAAAGGATAGGCCAAAACAAAACATACCTTTGATCTTTGGCTTTTATAATATGACCTAGCTGTGTTGCAAGTACGGTGCTGTTGCTAGTGTCTACAACGACAACTTTAATTTACGTTTAGGGACCGTTCACAAATGACGTAAGCTTATTAAGGGTGGGGGCTAATGAAAAGTTGACAAAAGTTGAGATGGGGAAAAAAAGAAAGGAAGAAAACATACTATAATCACATTTTCATTGCCTAAAATGAACACAGGTAAATTGGACCATATTTTTATTGCCTAACCTAAAAACTAAAATTAACAGTTTTCTCCCCACTCCCCATAGCACAGACTGCTCGAAGGTAGACTAGAACAGGTTCTATATCTAACAAAATGTACAATGTATATGAATGCACATTATGGCTGACGTCAACTAGGGGAGAGGTGTGTGTGTGGGGTGGGGGTGGAGGGGGTGTTCCTGGGTAAGGTGACTGACGATGACAAGGGGGAAAGGGGGGGGGAGGGGTCATTTTTGGCCAAATTTTAGCTGATGTCATTAATTGTGAACGATCCCTTATTAGGTAGGTGTACTGGACTTGTGTTGTTGGTTATTTGGTCAATTAAAACTTATCATGAATGTGTAGTTGGGGTGGGGTGGGGGCTGGGTTGTGTGATAGAAATTTAGGTGTGGTGCTAGATCAAGATATGTCAATGAAATACCATGTATCCAATCTTTGTAAAAATCTATATCTCCAGCTGAAG
>NW_004797658.1:304333-306105 GCF_000002075.1 Aplysia californica
AGAGAGAGAGAGAGAGAGAGAGAGAGAGAGAGAGAGAGAGAGAGAGAGAGACTTTGATCAAAGATTCAGTCGTTTTACGATCCAGTATTTTCTCGCTCACATCAAAATGTTCGTTCGAGTAATGAGGACAGTGTGTTTTATCTGAGTGTTCGTCCTACTGTACAAGGGGACCAAGATGAGATAACAGACCACCGATGAAAGAAAGGACTACATTAATGTCAGTGACTTTTAGCGAAAAACAAACAGCATGAAAAAAGCCTGAACAGGCGACAAAAGCTCACAGAAGAATAACTGCATTAATTAACCTACAGTTGAACCTGCTCTAAGTCTAACGGCCACCTATCCAAGACAATCAGCTGTGCAAATGCCCACTTTCGACTTCCCTAGTGGCTTTAAAATAAAATGTGAGTCGTCGTAGTAAAATCAGGCCCTCGTTAGAATAATGAAATCAAAGAAACATGCATTTTTCCACTCTTTGGGCAACGTTTATCAATTTATTTATTTTTTTGTCACAATATCTTCATTTAAAACACATTTCTGTGTGATTTTCCCCCCTGAAAATGTTGATCAAAAGTACAGCTAATGTAAATTCAGTTTCCAAGGACACTACAGTTTTTGTAAGTCATCAAGCTTTGGCGGTCAGTTTCTCGCTAATTTTGCCTCTGATACAAGGAGACCACCACCTCCTTTAATCGCGATTGATTTTTTTTCATCAAATGTAAGATAAATAAGCGAAGTTTTAACGATACCAATAACTCCACTTGGCCGCAAATTAACGAGCGTCCGATTCCATCGCGTCACGACACAAATATTAAATTTTACGAAGTGACTATTTCTCCGAACGTTCGGGAAAATAAAGTGACTATTTCTCCGAACAGTTTCCGATCTAGAGATTTTTTGGGTTATTTGCGAGATTTAGGCGTCATCCTTTCATCCTGCCATTCTGCGAGGACTGGGAGGAAGCATTTTTTGCATCAAATTCAATTTCTAGAGCTAGAGATTTTTAAATGTCTGAATATTCAGGTACTTCACTTGTGGTAGGGGACAAGTTCCCAGACTATACTTCCTTCATTAAAAAATACATGTACCTTCAAAAGGTACTGCGAGAAGACAAGGCTGTTCGACCTTGGCAGTAACCTTTATTTAGCATTTAGTCACCCAGCAAAATCTAAAATCCTTCAAGTAAAAAAAAACCGTCGCTTATTATCAACAAATCTCGAGAAAGGAAACCGTTCGGAGAAATAGAGTTAAAGTTTATTTTCCCGAACATTCGGAAAAAAAGAGCCGGCCTAAATTTTATGATGACACCGTCCAAGACGTTTGCCTGTCTAAAACAGGTATATCTACTTTTTCCTCAACTATGGATGGCTGTCTTGGGCTAATTATTCGAATGTACACATAACAAATGATTTAGTCACCATCACAACTGGCAGCCCAGCAAACTCTCAGTCGTAATGGTGACGTCATCAACAATAGATTCTCGTACAACGTTCTGAAATGTGATTCCAACTGTAAACGTCGTCTGCTTACAAACATGACTGTCACATTAGTCATGATAGTCACCCAGGGAATAAATCAGATCTTGTCCACGCTCACTCACACATACACACACGCACGCTCACACACACACACACACACACACACACACACACACACACACATACACACACGCGCACGCGCACACACACACAGATAGATAGACAAATAGATAGATAGTTAGATAGATAGATAGATAGATAGATAGATAGATAGATAGATAGATAGATAGATAG
>NW_004797658.1:307171-308241 GCF_000002075.1 Aplysia californica
TACATATAATCGAGCATGCTCAAACGATCACCTGTTTAATACGGGGTGCCCACTAGGGATGGGATCGGCCGATCGCCCGACTCGATCGCCTCAAAAACAGACGTGTTTGTTTTCAGTTTCAGGTGATTGGGTCGGGCGATCGGCCCGATCCAGCTGTGCCTGAACGAACGACTATTTCTCTCTTCTCCCTTTGGGTTTTGTTTTGTTTTGTTTTGTTTCGTTACATTTTGTTTTGTTTTGTTTTAATTTCGTTTTTCTATACGCAAAAGTTACAATGACAATGACACCTGTTCAATCAAAAGAAAGGGGGGGGAGAGGCAAAAGCGGACAAACAATGTAACCATGCTACGGGTGATACAACAAACAACAGAAAAACATTTGCACCTCCCCTCGATCCCGAAAGGTAACACGGAAAGAATAACTTAAATTGTCGGCCAGCTTGTCGAAAGTACTAGATCTATAATATGTACAAAATGTTGATTTTTTTTCCTTAGTTGCAGTTTCTTAATCTGTGGTGTTGGTTTCATGTGCACAAGAAATGTTTTGTATAAATTCAAATTCTAAACGTTGTAAAAAAGCAGAAACAACGAAACAAACAGCAAGAACGACAACAACAAACAAACAAGCAAACACACAAAAACCCCTTACTGTACATAAAATAGGATCTGTCTCTCTGTCTCTCTGTCTCTGTCTCTGTCTCTGTCTCTGTCTCTGTCTCTGGGACACTTGATTTGGCACACCGGCCTTAAATATCTAGCTTTCGCTGATAAAATTGAAGGCAAACGAGGCAGGGTTCCATAACCTGGTGGGCGACCGCGAAAGATCAGGTTAATAACAATAAGTAGTCTAGTTATTAGAGAGCATCCAAGCAAACGAATGAATTGCAAACCATGATCACCCGATGTCTGGCACTTGATGATGATGAAGATGATGATTGTATTTTAAAAAATCGAAGAAAAAGTTGCTGTTTGAAAGAAGCATTCATGTTTATCGTCCGAGGGCAGCCTACGAGAAATTAATTAATGCTGGTTGTTGGGGAGTGGGGAGAGGGGGGAGAGGCGGAAGAGGTG
>NW_004797658.1:308961-311291 GCF_000002075.1 Aplysia californica
CACACACACACACACACACACACAAACACCCACAGGCATACTCACACATCGTCATACAAAAGGAAAACCTCACTCTCTCATACCTCCCTTAGCTTACTTTCACACGTACAGCAGTTTGTATGACGTATGAAATACATGTGTATTTCCTGTCTGTCATTCAGTGACGTCATCCGGGAGAATTTCTTTTGGACCAGGGAAAGATAGGTCCCTTTTGGGCCAGTAAAAGATAGCTCCCTTTAGGACCAATACTAAAAGATAGGCCCCTTTTGGAGGACCAGTAGAAAGATAGGGCTCTTTTGGGTCAGTAAAAGATAGCTCCCTTTTGGACCAATGAAAGTAGGTCCCTTTTGGACCAAATGTTTTCGTTGATTTCTTGCTTCAATTTTGAAATTGAATTTTCGCGTTTCTTCTTCGGTCCTTTGAAAAAGATAAAATTTGTGATTCTGAAGGACTGTTGTGTTTTTTATTCCTCATGCTCACCAAGGGGAAGTGGAAGTAGGACTTCGAGCAAAATAAATACTTTGGGTTTTTTAAAATCGTTTTGGTAGCTATTTAAATTGTTTTATGTTTTCCCGTTTCTTAAACGCACCCATTTGAAGCACCCTTGAAAGTGTACATGATGGTGTTTGTAAATAAGCCACCCCTCCTTCCCTCCATCCCCCCTCCCTGTTGGTAAGACAGTAATGACTATTTATTTCGCCCCATTACTACCCGGCGAAGTAAACAGACCAGTTCAACTGGTCCAAAGAAAGATGCACCCTGTCATCCCGTCTGTGACGTCATGATTGTCATCCAGTGATGTAATCTTGTCTGTGACGTCACTGTATTCACAACTGGGTCGCTCCCTGCTGTGACGCCCGCCTCCCTGCTGTGACGCCCGCCATTATATTACCTTTTGAATAATAATATTATGATGATATCCGACAGTGCGGTCAAAATAAATAGCGATTCTTTGAACTTTTCGCGATAATACTGTTATTGAATAATGATAACTCTTAGAAAACCAAGCAAAAGTAAAGGTTGGTGGCATCATCATCATCATCATCATCATCATCATCATCATCATCATCATCATCATCATCGTTGTTGTAAACCAATAATTAAAAAAAATAATAACCCAAAATCTTGGTGGAGACTTGAGTATTCTAATAATATATGACATTAAGACATCAGTAGTGCAGGCCTAATGTTGTTTATTTATTGACTACAATATGGATAGGATGGTGCAGGGGTTAGGTTCCTCGCCGTCACACGTGACAGATGTGAGTTCGATTCCTGAGTGGGAAAATCTATTTTGTCAAGTGTCTCCTCCTGTTTGCTGGGATGTCGTCCCATTCATCCTGCGTTGACTCTGACAGGAATGGTCGAAGCAGCCCGCCTACTAAATGATCGAAATTGATTCAAAGGGAAGGATGAAACATATTTATAATCCAGACAGTCAGACGGGGCTCTCGTACTCTCGTGGTTTTTTAGGTTAAAAAAGGTGTTCGCCTCTCGTTCAATAGGTCCCGGGACGAATCCAGACAGAGACGGAAACACATTTTTCTTTTTAATGTTCTCCTTTCACACCCTTTCCTGCTCTCTAACAATGTTCTGCCGCCTGCCTTCGCCTCCATTTTCTGCCCCCACCCCCTCACCTACTTTGCCGCCTCCTTTGGGCTCCTGACTCTTTCAGCAGCCTTTCTACTGCTACTTCGTAGCTGCCTCTTACTGCTGTCTTTCAGCCACACCCCTGATCTTATGGTAGGTAAGATCTACACTCTACACATAGCCTTCTCGAAGTCGAATAAGGGCAACGAATCTCGGAAGTTCTGTGTGCAATTTGCATACGTTAAAGATCCCTTGGTGGTCCAAATTCGATAAGAATAGGCTTCGGCCGCCACCCGGGCATAATTCAAAATTTCCTGTCAAGTGAAAATGTTATATTTCTTTTACGCGAGCTCGTACGAGCTTATTAATATGCTGTTGTGAACTCCGTAAAATACAACAAGAAGGAAAAAAAAACAACAACAGTCAGAGAAGAAAGGGCGGCTTGGGTGGAGCTGGGGAGGGAGGAGAGTAGGGGATGGAGGAGAGACATGACGAAAATACACATGTACATGATGTATTGCCAAATCACGTACACCTAACACTTTGAGGCCAGAAGACACCTCACTAGTGACCTAACCGTTGACAGTTTCGCCAGACTGTCACGATGTTTCAACACTCTCGGGTCGACCCTCTTGTGATGTCATCATCGTCATCATCATCATCATCATCATCATCATCATCATCATCATCATCATCATCATCATCATCATCATCATCATCATCATCATCATCATCATCAT
>NW_004797658.1:312282-313338 GCF_000002075.1 Aplysia californica
GGGGGTCAGCATCAGTGAACAGGTTACCAAGTTAGGACCTGACAGTAACAATAACAAGATCTCTGAAACATTTTCAGTGAATCATAGAGACACTTTTGACTTTAAAGTTATGATTCGTGATTCGTGATTATTCGTTTGTGGAATAATGAAAATGTGCAAATTGAACCGGTGGCCAGAATTATTAGTGTATTTTAATCTAATTTTGAACATGAATATATTCGACCTCCATTCACATTAATGGTATCAAAATACAAATTTGCGGGAGTACTCCACAGCTGTATCAAACTACGTGTACATTATGCCTTCGCACTAAAATATGCTTTTCTGTCCTTTTTTTTTTCGTTTCGCATATCTACGGTCTCCATCGAACACCCTGAACACAATCAGAAGGTTTTGTTTGTTTGTTTGTAAATGTGGGTATTTACACGCCCCAATTGACACATTTTGGATCACGAGGTGGGCTTCCAATCCTGTCTGTCAGCACCAACTTTGGTTGAGAGAGATACAACATCCCAAAGAAAGATCTAGATACTCGATACAAATTCTCCCCACTCTGAAATAGAAAGCGAAGCTCTTAACTCCTACACCACATACATCAGTAATCTACAAAGTACATGTACATGATACAATTTGGAAGAAAAGGTTCCCACAAATCAATCAGACCTTGGACGCATCGTTCGCTCAAGCATATAAGTATTATAAGCGGATAAATCTACACTTCCAGAAATGGACAAGAATGGAACCAAATTAGCTTGGCCTTTTTTGTGCGAATTAGTTCCAAGTGCTTGAGTCTTTTTGATAATGATACAGAGCCGGAGATAGACGGCATGGGCGTATCGCGTTTCTATATTTATAGCTGAGGAGAGGAAGGGCGGGGATAAGGCTTACAGGGTTGTCATGTAGAAGTAAGAAGGCGAAAAACGATACCATAGACGCATTCACAACTTCTAGACTCTTGCTTTAAGGCTTTAATGTCTTTGAAAAATGCAATTCGATTTGTGTCTTTTGTGTGGGTAAGATTTGGTTAGTGTGCGTATGTGTATGGGGATAAAAAGG
>NW_004797658.1:315254-317372 GCF_000002075.1 Aplysia californica
CACACACACACACACACACACACACACACACACACACACACGCACATCCCACACATCTCACGCATCCGCCTTCCTTTGTTGTTTCGCTGGAAAAGCGGATGATGGGCTCACAAGCTCACCGCCTCAGAGACACCGGTATTAAGTATAGTGTCCGAGGAGGGATAAGATGATGAATCATTTCGAGCGCGGTTGGAAGGAGCCACTGGGTACGCCCTGTTTTTCATACTCTCCCTTTATTGTTTCTGCCGATCTGTGCTTTTGTCCTAACGCTAAATGGCCGAAATTATGTCGATGTGTATCTCTAAACTCAGACAAATAAAACAGAATTATTATACGGTTGGTTGGAGGGTGTCACTGGTGGGTCCTGCTGCAAGACTAGTGCATGTCATCCTTGTTATAGCCAGAGCCCACATTTACCGCTTTTAATTAGCGACAATATTCACACGACACCGCCCACCTACACGTACATATGTACATATAGTTTCAAACGAGGCATTAAATAACACCTGTCACGTTACGTGGGTGATCCTCAGCGCCCACTAAAATGATCAAATCCCCGACCAGTGACCGATACTGCCAACCAAAATTACCAATTAGTGCCGGACTAACGAGCGATACCGTCCAGGTTAGAAAGCACTGCTTCTAGATTCTCTCTTGGTTGTGTTTGTCTATCGATCTTGTTTTTGTCGCAGCACCATATTGTTATTAAATAAATGAATAAATTAAATGAAAAAACAAACAAACAAACAAATAAGCAAGCAAGCAAAGAAACAAACAAACAAACAAGCAAGCAAACAATCAAACAAACATGTAAATAAATGAATAAATAAATAAATAAATAAATAAATAAATAAATAAATAAATAAAAGTGATATCAACTTTTCGAACCTCCGAGTTATGATGTCTGGACCCGTCTAGTTGTTTCAGTGTCGAGTGGCCAAAACTACTCAGATTCATGAGGGTTTCAGTCTCAGTTAAAAACACGCACATGGACACAATAATTGCCAATTAGAGTAAGTGAAGAGAAGCACATCGCCCTCTAAACATCGGTTATTTATCATTTAGTGTGAATGAAAAGAAACACTTCGACACAAGAACGAGACGTCATAAACGATTAACTTTGATTGTTCAAGTGTGAGCTTTTGTATGTATGTGTATGTGTATGTGCATGAGTGCATGTATGTACGTGTGCGTGTGTGTGTGTATGTGTAAGTATGCACGTACGTATATACATATATGTGTGTGTGTGTGTGTGTGTGTGTGTGTGTGTGTGTGTGTGTATGTGTGTGTGTATGTGCGCGTGCGTGTGTGCGTGCGTGCTTGCGTGCTCGTGACTAAATTAAAACTATTGATACCTGCACATGAGTATACACTTATTTTTATATAATAGTATATCATGGAGGTTGTGTTGTCGACAACAGTGTGGGCGGTTGGTGGGTATTCTAGTGTGGTTTGTTTCTTTTATCACGATTTATTGTCCTCCTTTGCTATCTTTTTTTTAAATTTAATTTTTTAAAATAGATTTGTTAATCTCTTGTAACTCTAATCTTTGACAGTCGATATATATGACCTAAAATGTTGCAGGTGTAATAAAACATCTGTCAAAGCAAACCAAATCAAGCGTCCCACAAACAGGTCGACCCAAAGGAGGTCATAAGGTCCTTGGACGACCCCCCACACGTAGAGCTCATGACCAATCTGTGGTCACTCTGTTTTCCCCCAAAAGGACAAACTCATTCCCCGCGATCCACTGGCCTGGCAATCGACAAAGCGAGCGGCCCATCATAACAGAAAAAAAAGAAGAAAAGAAAATTTTAAAAAGGAAAGAGAAAAAGAAAATGAAAACGAAAGAGAAAAAGAAAAAGAAAAAGAAAAAGAAAAAGAAAAAGAAAAAGAAATATTCTATCGACCTTTCCAATTGGCATGGCTTTCTACTTTCTCTTCACGTATAATACGTGTATTGTGTTTCAAACTCAGGTGTCCTTGACAGGGCAGGCATGCCGGATCGAGTCCATGCTGGGGTCACTTCAATAATAATAATGGGATATCATTAAGAATAGAATTCTGTTTATTACCTCTTTGGGGTCACCTCAATATGAAAATTAGATAGAGCCCCCC
>NW_004797658.1:319693-334399 GCF_000002075.1 Aplysia californica
CCCCCCCTTTGTTTCCCACTGCTCATTCAAATGCACATACTACGACATGTAGACACAATTATTAAGCCACCACAGCAAACAAGAGCAGACACACAATTCCGAGCATGTGTATTTCTCTCAGCTTGCAAATAATAATAAAAACAGCATCCAAGCGTCGGATATAGACTACTAACAGACCTGTGTCTTCAAACATCGGTTGATAAAAATCAACGACGGCAGCTCCAAAACGCCCTCCGTAATTACGACTTGGAAAAGGGAATTCTCGTCAGATCAGCTGATCGATGTTGACCTATTTACTGGAGCCAATCAAAATCCTCAAAATATGGCCTACTTTTTTGATCCCCCTCGGTAGATTCCGTCGGGCAACGGAAAGTTCTAACCTAAGAACAAGCATATACATCCGAGGCATCAAATAGTTTTGCAGTTTTCAATCATTTCAATACAATGAATTCTTTGGAATCTCAAATAAATATATTCAATAAAATAAAAACTAGTAATTGAAATTAAATATACCTTTACATCTTTTTGCAAAGTGAAAATCGAGTGATATTCTGACGCGGATTAATATTTTAGCTGGCCTAGATTTGTGTAGTTATTTTGAGGCCAACGTGACGACTCGCCGGTACTAGCACTACTAGATCTAGCGTGTGTTCACGTCTCAGGGCTGCATCTCTGCTCCAACGCTTCTTCATGTCTACTTAAACTTGTGCTTCTACACACGTCAATATGGTTTGGATAACAAGATTAGCAAGGTATATTTGTATTAAGATATTACTTTTTTGTTTTGGCCTAATCGGAGTTCTTTTGATGTTCTTTTTTATTCATAATCCCGTAAGACGCATAATCAAATGAATAAACTCGGGCGTTTCTCGACATCCCCGCCTGGAGGTGTGTGAGTGTGAGGCGAAATCTCGGACGTAAGAAATCAATGCCACGACAAAGGATTATAATATATGTCACGTGGATATATCTAAAACGCTGTACCTTTTGTATGTAAAAAAACTTTTAAGGGTGGCTCCCGCCACACGTAGGCCTAACTACTTTGACGCTAAATAAATCTGGAATTGGGCCCTACTGTTTCAGTCTTTGTTGCGTTTTGATTTCCACGATTCTCTGGCTTTCTTTAGGGTCTGATCTGGGGCTGGGCCTGATTTCTGACAGGCCAGCTGGCGCTTTTTTTTTGGGGGGGGGGGGGGGGGGGGGTTAAATACCGTTGGCTAATGTCAATACTCTATTATTGCACTTGCCCTTAGATTAAAATATCGTATTGAATTGGCAGTTAATTCCGTTAACTTCTCAATTGGAATGCGAGTAGTGTGGTATTCATCAGCACAGTGCCCCATTTTTTTTGGTCTGCTCAAATAAACAGCTGAGGCTGATGAAGAAGTCATCATGTCATGTTGCTTCCACACATAGGTCTAGATCTATATCTAGATCTAGATCTAGATCTAACTTAGTTACATCTTGTACAACCGAATAGTAACAGTAGTATTTTTTAAGGCCAGATCTATTAATTTCTCACAACGTTCGGGAAAATAAACTTGGGAAGGACTTCCGTAACGAGCGACCACCCCAACAATGGGCAACAGAAATAATTATTATAATGAATAAAGAAGAGACCTAACCCTACCCCAGACCCTCACCCTACGCCCTACCCCAAACCTTAAAAACCTAAACCCTACCCCTAGCCCAAACCCTACCCGTACCCCTATCCCATACCCATCTGTTCTCCTCCCTAAACTTGAACTCTATTTCTCCGAATGGTTTTCTCCGAGATTTGTAGATAATAATTGCGAATGGAGTGGCCCGTGTGTGTCTGTCTGTCTGTGTGTGTGTGTAGGCCTAAGGTGTGAACGGGACGTGGGGTGGGGAGGGCGTGGAGGGATTTTTTATTTTTGCATGAAGGATTTTAGTTTTTGCTGGGTGACTAAATGGAAAATAGGTTACTGCCAAGATCGATCAGTCTTGTTTTCTCGCAGTACCTTTTGAAGGCATTTTCAAATGAAGTATAGTCCGGGAATGTTGCCCCAACCACAACTGAAGTATCTGAATATTCCGACATCTAAAAATCTCTAGCTCTAGAAATTGAATTTGAGGCCAAAAAATGCTTCTTCCCAGTCCTCGCAGAATGGCAGAATGAAAGACGACGCTTAAATTTCGCGAATACCCCAAAAATCTCGAGAACGGAAACCGTTCGGAGAAATAAAGTTCAAGTTTATTTTCCCGAATGTTCGGAGAAATAGTCACTTCGATTTTTTAAAGGGGTGGGGGGGAGCAGTTTTTTGTTGTCGATATTTGTATTGTTGAAATTTCTGAAAGTACTAGATTTCTATCACTAACAGGTTGACTTATTCGGCCCTAAATATGGGGATATGGTGTTTCTCACCCCACCCCGCATTTTTTCCAGAGATCATGCTTGTATTTTTATTTTTGTGTCCTTTATATTTCCAGCATATCCTCAAGGATCTTGAGAAATTCTCCTCCCCTGAAAAGGTTGAATCTCAGACAAGCAGCTCCCCTTTGCTCTGCCTTGACGGGCCAACAGAACCGGGAGTACAGAGTTATCTACGGAGACACCAGTAAACTACCGAACAAAGTTCGCCATTATGTTGAAGAGAACGTCCGACTTTGCAAACCAGATACCGTCCACATTTGCGATGGCTCCGACAGAGAGATTGAGCTGCTGAACTACATACTCCAAAAAGATGGGATCTTGAAGGCTCTGCCAAAATATGAAAATTGGTGAGTTGAAACTAAATTTTTTTTTTCATATTGGAAGCATGAGACAGAGAGAGAGAGAGAGTTTTCTTTGAAAGGCTACTGAGTTGTTACAGTCTTCTGTATTGATATTCTGATTGTTGAATGGTTCTCAAGGATTCTATTATTATTATTTTCCATTATCGTTTGTTTATATCATCCTCCTATTTTATCTCCTTGCAATTACTACTTGAATTGCTTTGCTTGGAATCTTGTGTTCTCTTCAAACTGAACTCTAAACGAGTATTATTTGTTCTTAATAGTATAAAATGTAAATACTAGGATTTTGGGTTAGTGTTCTTTATTTTACTGTTTGTAATTATTAACGGGTCAATGTAAAATTAAAATTGTGCCCGCTTTTCATGCGTTTGTGTTGTCAGCATTTACTTGCAATTTACAGCGGAATATCAGTAGGCTTTTTTTTTTCAGTAGGCTGTTACAGGTAAAAAGTGACCCAGCTTGCAAGATAAGAGTGGGAGTAGTCTGCCATCTGGGTCAGATTGTACGTAGTTAAGGACTCTTTGCTTCCTTCAGTTGGGGAGAAAATAGGTTAAGTATTTTTATCATCAGATTCTCTTTCTCTGGTTATACTATTATTGGGGTCACCAACTTGACCTTTCTGTGGCTCTTGTTATCTGTTGTTAGCTCAGTGTTTCCGCATTACTCCTGATAATAACTGGCTGCTATGTTTACTTTGAGTCATTGCAGTCATTATCATAGTGGTATGACACATACACTTATAGCTCAATGTCCCAGTCAGGAGTGAAAAAAAACCCCCATTTTAGATTTATTTTGCAAGTTTTGCACTTTGGCTTTTTAAAGTCTTTTTTGTTGATGCGAAATAAAAGACCTTTTGTTTTTTCTTTGAACTTTCCTCACAGCTGTTTGTCTCAGCTCTCTTTCCATGAATGGAATTTTCAACCTTTGTGATTGTCTGATCGATGGAGCTTTCTTGAACATGTAGCATGCTGAATCTGATTACATGATTTGTTTGTCTTTTTAGAATAGAAATACTGATTTGTTTTATCGTCTTCTGTATCGTGATGAAAATGAACTGGCATTATAAATTTATAAAGCATTTGGCAGGAGATTTTGAGATGTGACACCTGTGTTGGAGACAGCTGGTGTGAGCTGCGTAGGTTATGAATTATGGAATGTTTGAATAATGTGTGTGTTCTGAATTCACTTGGGACACAATGATTAAATTAATATCGCAGTAAAAGCAGTGGATTTGTTTTGCATGGTAAGATTATCTTTATAGAAGCACCTTGCCCATAGTACTGTTACTTTTTGAGAATCCATGATCAAAATTGTTTGAAGAATTACATTTTCTGACTGCCTATGTTAAAGGATGATTACACTTCTAAAAAAAGGGTAGATGAATGTCAAGTTGTTTAGACTTGGGCCATCTTGCAGGGATTTCTTTAAGTTGTAATCTCAGCGATGTATTTTGATGGAAGAGATATAATAACACGTTTATATTATAATGGGTGTCTTTTCCTTTGCCACTACGCTCATACTAATAACATGGTTTTGAGTTAAGCTGAGTTCTGTGACAGTCACTTTGTACTCTTGAAAGTTTTTTTTTTTTAACTTTCTTTTATTGTTTTCCATTCCAGTTGGCTGGCAAGGACTGACCCTGCTGATGTGGCTCGGGTCGAACGGCTGACCTTCATCTCCACAGAACTTCAGCGTGACACGGTCACTACGCCCAAATATGGGGCCAAGTCACAGCTGGGGAACTGGATGGACCCGGAAGACATTGATAACGAACTGAACATGCGTTTTCCTGACTGCATGAAGGGTGAGTAGAGGGTGCTTGGTTCTCTGGGTGGATGGAGGGTACAAGGTCCTGCGGGTGGTTGAAGGGTACCTTTGGTAGGCCAGGCCTGCTTTTCTTCAAAGTCTGGAAATTTTGTATATATTCATGTTCATAACACTCTTTGAAACTCAGACCTCATGTCAAGGTTAAATTTGTTTTTATGTGAATTTGCAATGTTCCGATCAATTAGTAAAATGATATGAGATAGCGATGACTTGTGAAAAAAAATTTGGAGCACATCTTTTAAAAAATATAAGGGCATGAAGTTTATTTTCTAACATTTGTGTCTCATTTCCATTTTTTGAATAAATTTGTGCCTTTTTTCTTTAAGAAAACCCCCCTGATATTTTGTTCAAAAAACTGTTTTGTGGGTCTGATTTAAACATTTTCACATTGTGTCTTATTTCTGGGTTATTATTAGGTTTTTATTTCCATTAACATTTTTGTTCTTGTTTTTAGTCATTCAATTATTTTAAAATTTTGTATCTTGTTTCCATTTGAAAAAAGAATTGTTTTAATTCTGTGAAAAAAGCAGGGTTTTTTTTTTGGGTCTTATTCCAATGTTTCAAAAATTTGTCTTGTTTCATTTTTTTCTACAATAAATTTGGCTCCCTTCCAGGACGCACCATGTTTGTGATCCCGTTCAGCATGGGCCCCGTGGGTTCCCCGTTCTCCAAGATCGGCATCCAGCTGACGGACTCGGCCTATGTGGTGGCCAGCATGCGCATCATGACCCGCATGGGCAGCCGTGTGTTGGAGACGCTTGGCGAAGGGAACTTCATCAAGTGTCTGCACTCAGTTGGCCGACCTCTGCCACTCACATGTGAGTCTCCTCACTTTTTTACTGCTGTTAGAATTTAAGTGAAGGTGTTTTTACTCCCAAATTTACACAATTTAGATCATTGAGGAGATGGGTTTCCGACCCTGCCTGTCAGGGCCAGCTCAGGTTGAGAGGATACACATAATCCCTGCTGAAAGATTGAGATACTCAATAAATATTCTTCCCACAAGGATATTAAACTCGGGGCTCCTGTGTGCAACAGCAAAAAGCCTAACTGCTACACTGCAGAGACTGGTCTACCATTGGCTCGGCTAAGAAGCTTTGTTTTAAAAAGTAAACTTTACAACTCTCTTCACCTGAGTGCTTAAGTGTGCCGGGGGGTGGGGGTGTTTGTACACTTCACTTTTACCTGTCAGTGCAGATGTTTTATAAGTTTGGTTAGCTGGTGGTTTGAGGGTGCCGTTTGTTGGTCATTCTTCTTTGCTCACCCTCTACTGTTTTTGCATATCACTCTTGCGTTTCCATAGCATTGAATGACTGCTTTTTCTGGATATCTGCTTTTTACTTGAAACTACACCATGCCTGTAGTTACACACTTCTTTTCTAATGGACGGAATCATTTTGGTCAAGATTTACTAAAATTTCAATGGGTAGTTTGAGGATGCCTCTGGTAGGTCATATTTTTTTCCCTCTGTTGTTTTTGTTTTTCAGTCTTGTTTTCACAGTGCAAAAAACCCATTATGTCAGTGTGCATCTCTCTACTCAAACAAGCAAATAAACAAACAAGCATGTCAGTGGCTTTATGCCTGCCTTTTGTTTGAAAACATCAGTGTCTCATTCAGGATATTTTATACAATTCAACAATGTTGGTATTTTATAAATCTAAAAGCTATTAATATATGATCAGAGAAAATTAGTTATACAGTTTGAAAAGGGTTTTAATCAGTGGATTATCCTTTTACTGTCAAGTTCTGTTGTATGGGAGAGTCACAGCTGGGAATTATGCGGCACAATGTATCCTACTTCACACCTGCCAGTGACGTCACTTTTTCACCATGTTGAAAGTTCTCTTGTGACTGCCAGGGTTGAACCACTGAGTCCCGTCCCTTGCATTAATGCCCTGATTATGCATGCATGCCAATGTCTATAGAGATGACTTTTGGCATCAGGGATGACTGTGCAAAAAATGTTGCCTTCATGTCTGTCTTATAAATGTACCAGTGTGCAAATTTCTATAAATAACTCTTGGCATTGGAGGTGACTGTGCAGAAAATGTTACTCTGATGACATATGTCGATTGCTAGATTATGGACAAGTTAAGGTATAAGACTGACGTCTTTGGTATAGCAGCCTGCCCCCTTTTTTGTCTGCTCAGGGGTTGGGTTTTTTTGGGGGGGGAGGGGGTTGATACGTTTTTCTCCTTTCTTTTTGTGTTATCTTTATCTGTATTTTTATGTGTGTGTGTGTGTTTTATCTTTATTATTCATAATTTTTTCAGTGTGCGTATCTGTAAACGTTGTCTCTTTTTTTATGTGTGTGATATTTAATTTTTAAATATTTGAAAAACTCTTTTAGGTGTTTTGTTTATCGTTTTTTTTTCTTTTTGTGTTATCGTTATCCATTTCTCTTTTTTTCTCTAGCACCCCTGCACAACAACTGGCCGTGCTCCCCGAAGAACACGCTGATCGCTCACCTGCCCGAGAGGAATGAAATCTGCTCCTTCGGCAGCGGCTACGGGGGAAACTCGCTGCTGGGGAAGAAATGTTTCGCTCTCCGCATCGGATCTATTCTTGGTCAGCGTGAGGGCTGGCTGGCAGAACACATGTTGGTGAGTTGTGGCGTCATCGTTACGTGTTGTTGTTTTTGTGTGTGTGTTCTCTATACCCAAGCTGTAAACTTTCTGATGTCTTAAAAATTCACTTAAATGTGCTTTGCTTGTTAGTAACATTGACACTTTATTTGTATTCTGTGATATTTTTTACCTATGAAGGATCATCAAAGTATAGATTTTCTTCCTGGGTTGTACATTCTATCTTTCTCTCTGCTGTTTCTGCTTTTCCTGGTGCTAAGCAGCCATCATTGTTTTGATCTGTGGACATGGAATGTCATTTGAATATCATTTGCCTGTAAATGCTCTTGTAGTGAGTGTTTCGTCAATTTTTTTTCAGTGGAAAATGAATAAAGTAAATCTTATCTTATATTATGATATCTTTATCTCACCTTTTTCTCTTCTCAGATTTTGGGCATTGAGAACAAAACGACGGGAGAGAAGCGATACATTGCTGCGGCGTTCCCCAGCGCGTGCGGCAAGACCAACCTGGCCATGATGACGCCGTCCCTGGACAACTACAAGATCACGTGTGTGGGCGACGACATCGCTTGGATGAGGTTTGATGATGCGGGACGTTTGAGAGCCATCAACCCGGAGGCTGGATTCTTCGGAGTGGCGCCTGGTATGTTGACGCTTACGTGGAAAAATCGTGTTTGGCTGGAAGGCATTTAGAAAGAAAGAACAAAATGTGTTCAGGACAGTTGGGGTGATGTGTGGTGGTTGGCTTTATTGTTTCCCTTAATTTCCTAATATGCCAGTGATTTGTTGATAAATCAATATCCTTTTGTGACCTTGAAGTCCTAAAAACGACAGATGGATAATTAATTTAATACAGTGTCTACACATACAGTTGTTGTGTGTTTTTTTAGGCTTTCAAAGCAATTAATTTGTGATTTCTAAAGTGACCTAGTCTCTTAAAGCTTCATTAGCTTGTTATGTGTGAGTATGTTTTCTGTTGCTATCAACTTAATTTGGTCAAGTTGTTCCTTCATGAGAACTCCTCTGTGTTTCAGGTACCTCATCAAAGACGAACCCTATTGCCATGGACACCATCAAGTCTAACACTGTCTTCACCAACGTGGCAGAGACCAGCGATGGAGGTGTCTTCTGGGAAGGTCTGGAGAAAGAGATGGACAACGGTGTGAAGATCAAGTCGTGGCTGGGAGATGAGGACTGGAAGAAAGACGAGACCGACAGACCGGCCGCACATCCCAACTCTAGGTGAGTCTTTGCTTTTTTTTACTTTCCTTTTTTACGGTAGCGAGGGGAGAGGCAAATTGAAATATGTATTTCTCTTGTTTGTTTTATCACCTATGGGCGGTCATGCTCTTTTTGTCTAAAGTTTCGCGACCTCCTCTTTCCATCTTTTCCCGGGCTTGCACCTTCCTCTCTGTCTGTCTGATCTCTGGTTGTAAGCTCTCGTTGGTAGAATATCTAGTGGTAATCTTAAGTTACACAGATAAAAAATGGATAAAATGATTTGGACTTTTGTCAAGACTAGATATTTTTATTTGGAAAAACTTGCTAAGATGAGTGATAAGGAAACAGAAGTATAATGTAGAATTCTTTAGAGCAACAGGGTGGAGAAATGAATGGAGAACCAGGATCTTTGATGTCTGTTTCAGATCTGGCCCTTTATGATTATGGTGCTCCTCCTTGTTCCAACAAGGCATGTAGGATAGCTGATCTCTCACCATGTGCCTCTGTCTGTGTTTCCCCGATTTTGTACCTTAGTCTTACACTGTGTCCGTCTGTATTCCCCAGGTTTTGCACACCAGCCTCTCAGTGCCCGATCATGGACCCTGCCTGGGAAGACCCAGAAGGTGTCCCGATCGACGCCATCATCTTCGGAGGACGTCGGCCGACCGGCGTGCCGCTAGTGTATGAGGCCTTCAACTGGGAGCACGGCGTGTTTGTGGGGGCGGCCATGCGCTCTGAGTCGACTGCTGCCGCTGAGCACAAAGGTGTGTAGTTGTATGTGCTGGTGGTGTGAGGGTTGAAGTGTGTGGCTATGTGTGTAAGGGTGGTAGTGTGCTGGTGGTGTGAGGGTGGTAGTGTGTAGTTGTATGTGCGGGTGGTAGTGTGTAGTTGTATGTGCGGGTGATAGTGTGTAGTAGTATGTGCTGTAGGGAGGGTGGTAGATTCTAGTGGATGTGGTATTGTGCACTGGGTGGTGGTGGTGGTTAGATGGATTGGATGAGTAATGGTTTTGTATTCTGGATAAAACCCTGTGATTGAAAGGACTGTCATCATTTTTATTGTGTTGAAAAACAAGATTCTGAAATATTTAATTAACTGTGACTTGTTCATGTTTCGTTTACTAAGTTTTACCTTCTTGCTGAAGAGTAACACAATTTGTCACATCCCTTTTCTGTCCAAAAGGCTTTGTCTGTCAATGATTTCAGTTATTTTATGGATTACATTTTAATTTCATACTTTTTGTTGCTGTTTTTCATTTTCTTTTAACTTATAGTTCTAGTTGAGAACAGTAATCAATAAGGCACTTTCTAACACTGAAAAAAGAAAGTAAAAAATTTTGAAGAAAGAGATGCTGACTGAAAATCTGTTTTTGTTCCTTCTCAGCCAAACAAATTATGCACGACCCGTTCGCCATGAGACCATTCTTTGGCTACAACTTCGGCGATTACCTCAAGCACTGGCTCAGCTTCGGCCAGAAGGAGAACGTGGTTCTGCCCAAAATCTTCCACGTCAACTGGTTCAGGAAAGGCCCGCAGAACAACTTCCTGTGGCCAGGATTTGGCGAGAACGCCCGTGTGTTGGACTGGGTGGTGCGCAGGTGTAACAACGAGGACATTGCCAAGCGGACACCCATCGGCATGGTGCCCAAGTTCGACTCGCTGAATCTGGAGGGTCTGGACGAGCCGGTGGACCTGGAGGCCTTGTTCAGCCTGCCCCGGGACTTCTGGGAGAACGAGGTGAACGCCATCTACAAGTACTTCGACGAGCAGGTCAATGAGGACCTGCCCAAGGAGATCATGAATCAGCTCAAGGAGCTGGAGAGCCGGGTGCAGGGCGAGCTGTAATTACCGTGACCTCTTAGGTGGGGGTCACTGTGAGGTTGTGGTCATCGCTTGTGAGTCCCAAAAGGGGTCAAGACCATTTGTGGGTTCAAGACTAAGAGGTGTCATGTCCTCTTGGGGTGTCTTAGGTGGTCGTGACCTCCAGTTTCACGAAGAGGGATCAAATCAAACGCAGTGCGCTTGTCAGGCCTCTCTTTGGTGGTTTGAGATTTAATCTGTTGTCGTAACGGAAATGTGGGACAATCGGAGGAGGGAGGGTTACTTTATGTTGTAACGGCATGGGCTGTTGGATTAATCATTGACATGCAGACAGGCATCTGTCATTTGACATACTATTTTACCCATTTCATTGACATTACACTTTTTTTTTTTTTTTTTGCATGTAATATATATATATTTTTTTAATTTGACTGTTCATTTTGTTGTAAATTAGTGGGATTAAGATCTCTCATCCTCTCTCCCCACTCCCCCCCCCCCCCCCCCCCCCAATGGATTTTGGCTATGACCACAAAACCTATTCTGTCATACAGAATATAAGATTATATAAATTCAATGATTGTGTTGAATATTGTGAAACCATAAATGATTTTTACCTGCCAACACAAAGTTTTTGTAAAAAATGTAAATTTTTGTTGTTGTTTGTTTGTTTTAATGAATGACATAACAATTTCTAAATTAAAAAACATTGCAATTAATACTGATGATGAAGCAATCAAAGCTCTCGTGTTTCCGTTGTGTTTAGGATTAAGTAGTCACTTACCTGTCGTATGTGTGCATTGTGCATATATGTGGGTGTGTTAAAGAGACAGATGGTTCATTGTTATGGTTTAAAAGGTAGATTGTACATCATTGTGATGAGTATGTGTGTGAGTTGTCTGAAGGTGCAACATAATCCTCATTGCATATGTGCGTGTGTGTTGGAAGGGAAGCCGTATATTGTGTCTGTCTGGCTGGGTTGAAAAGAAAACAGTACATCACTGTGTATGTTTGAATATGCTAAAAGGTTGAGTGTGTGCGATAAGACAGACAGTAATAATTCATGGTGTCATATTCCTGTACTTACATTACGTTGTGTCTATGTGCTCAGACCTCCAATTCCTGGGGCGTAGGGCGGCCGTTTTATGTAAAATGTGAGACGACCTGACAAAATGAGCAACTTCTCACAATCTACGAATACAGATGTCGGCTTGAAAATCGTCACATCAAATTTGTAAATTTTCAACTGGTGCCATTTACTTCAAGTTTAATTAATATGTCTTTTATCATTTCATACTTATAAATTGTACAAACAAACCTACCTATGGATTTGACATATCTGTCTGGCTCATAGGGATAAAATCCGAGCAGTAACTCATTTTGTCAGGACCCCTCTCAAATGTGTTCTATGAAGTTGTGGAAGTTGATAAAAAGTATACACACTTGATGCGTTTATATATCTATATATAAATCTACCTGCAGAATGATCTGTGATACGATATACTTATATACCAACTACTATACTGCACTTGGAGTTTTTTACCTCGTGTTCAAAATGAAAAGCAGCTAATTGTTGTGTCTATTGTGTTGTCAGATGCTCTAGTTACCAAAGCCTTATAGGGAGATGTTAACACATGTTTCAGTTTGATACATACATATATACCTCTGTACCTCTGAGCTTTGGGGTTTACTTTTTATAGACCAAAGAAATCTCCATCCCCCCACTCTCCCACCTTTTAAAAAAAAGCTTTTTAAATACAGAAGCATCAGCATAAAGCCTTTTAGGAGTTTGATTTGATCAAGTTTCTCTCGATGTTTGCGTAGTTACCATTGTCTTAGCTGCTTCTTTTAGTTTGTCCTACTTAAGCGTTAGCCTATCAGTGTAACTGGTAAAGCTTTATACTTTTTTTTGGATGTGGTAGTTTTAAGTTGTGTGTGTGCATTGAAAAAGTTTGCGTTTTTGTGGGTGTGTTTGTGCAGAGAGACCTATGGTAGAAGTTTGCATTGTTGTGGGTGTGTTTGTGCGGAGAGATAGAGGGTAGAAGTTTGCATTGTGTGGAAGATTATGTGGGGTGAGTTTTCACCATTTGTACTTACAAAGTGAGCATTCCATTTTGATTGTGTCGAATTCTTTCCCTCGGTTGTTTACTTTATGTGTTGTGTCAAGCTCAGGTTGATGTGTTCCAAAATACGATGCACTTTTTTATGAACAGCATGACACACTCTTGGTGTGTTTTGTGTTTGTTTTATGTACTAGGTGTGTTCCTTCTGTGTGTTTTTAAAGCATTGCTTTTCCAAAAATTAGTTTTATCTTCAGCTTGAATGTTATACAACATGTGTAAATGTGAGGATACAGTTGGGGTGTGGCTCCGTTTGTGGCTGTGTATTCGTATGCCTGACTGTACTGTGTGTGTGCGTAAAAGTCCAACATCTTGTTTATCGGTAAGTCTTGTATCTTTGTCTCGGCTAGCGGCCTATATGACTGCTCCAGGAAGTGAGTTTTTATCTCTCTACCGCCTGGATGCACGATGTTTGTGTGTCGTTTTGCCTGTATCTGCTTCTCAGTATCGTATGTCATTGATTGCGTATGTTTCTCCCAGATGCCATCTTTGATCTGAAAAGAAAAACCAACACAAGCACAGTGCTACATTGTTCACCTCATTTCAGTCACAATTATATTTTGTGTAGCAGTGCGACTAAATGAGTCACTCGACGCATTTTGACAATATAGCACTCTGGGCATAAAAAATCTGTTCTAACCTTACACAAGTGGGTGATAGCAGCTTAAGTCTCGCTGCTTTTGTTCCAAAGTTCAAATCGCTGGAAGTTAGGGACTGAAAAACATGGACCTTGGTAAAGACGAAGTTAAGCCCAATATCTGGAAATGGCTGAGTGCAGCAAATGATTCATTTTGTCACATTGCTACGCATTTTTGTTTTCTTTTGTTCTCCTCGTTCTTGCCATCAATGACCACAACTCATATATATATCATCGGGTATGTTATACCAATGTCTCGTATTTCTGTACTAATTTCTCAGCCCATTTCTCAATGTTTCAATGCCTGATTTACGCAGTGTGTCCGCGTTCCTGTCAGTTTTGTATATCGTCACCATCGCTAGAAAAATTATTCCACTGCCTATGGTTTAGTGGTTAAATGCTTGGCTGTCGCATGCAGGAATCCCAAGTGGAGAGAAATTTTTATCTAGTATTTCAGTTTTCTGATGGGATTTGTATCCCTCTCAGCCCCAGGTTGGCCCTGTCAGGCAGAGTCAGAAGCCCGTCTCCTACATGGATCTAAATTGTGTCAATGGGGGCGATAAAACGCTTACTATTTAAAAAATATTTGAGTTTGAATCCTCACTTTTCTGGTGATGGTGATGATATTTGTCTTTGTCGTTTGTGTGTTACGATGGCACAAGTTATGCAAGGTGGGAGGAGATGGATCAAAGTGTTCAATTTCTGGGTTCACGTTTTTAATTTCCGCTTCAGGTATATTTGCTCATTTATTGGCGTTTTCATGGCCATTTTCCACAATTGTCATTTTTTCATCCTTCACACACCACTGGGTCATTCATACTGGTATTGGCTAATAATGCTAGAAAAAAACACAATGATTATCATAAAATTAAAAATAAAAGATACTGATATGATGTACTTTTTGTCTTACAGTCTGGTTTGTTGATGACAATGTACATATTTGATCGTTTGTGTTGTTGGTTGTCTTTAAAATTACATATTAGTGGTTGTCTCTCTCTCTCTCTCTCTCTCTCTCTCTCTCTCTCTCTCTAGCCAACTGTTCACCAAAATCGGGGACTCAGAGTAGCTTCCCTTCGCAACCGAAAATTCGGAACGCGTTGCCTGTATACAACTCCCTGACAACAGTCAGTGGGGCTGAGAATTCCATTCTGTACATCTGTGGCGTGTCGCGAGACACGAAACCTCACGGCCAACTGACCTTGTCAACTGACCCTGTTAATAACCCCGGCCACTGACCCCGGCAACTGGCCTTGGCAAATGACCCCCACGGCGACTCAAGCACCTCAGCGAAATAAATAAATTCATTCATGCTTTTTCTCAGCTCAAAGCCCGCCATTTCTCCTAGCCCCATTGATAGATCTCTTTTATTGTTGTTGTTGTTGTTGTGGTCAAGTTGTTTTTTTTTAGGTGAGGACTGTTTTTTCCGCGTTTTTTCAAAGTTAATATATATCACTCCCCTCCCCGCCTTATCTCATCTATCTTACCTTAGCTTATCTTATCTTATCTTATTTTATCTTATCTTATCTTATCTGCACGCAGCGAGTGATTGGCAGGCACTCCGGCTTGTTTGTTCATTCTTTTCTATCCAAAATATTATATCGTTCTTGCCTCTCCTCCTCCTCCTTTTCTTTATGTTACTCTTCACTGACAATTCTAATCTTCGGCAATTGTATGAACTAATTGTGATGGAAATCGCGTGAACATCTCTCTCTCTCTCTCTCTCTCTCTCTCTCTCTCTCTC
>NW_004797658.1:334499-336277 GCF_000002075.1 Aplysia californica
CTCTCTCTCTCTCTCTCACACACGCACACACACACCCACGCAAACACACACACCCTCTTTCTTTCTTTCTCTCTGCTTCTCTCTCTCTCTATCTGCTATCTCTATTTCTCTCCCCACGCCTCTCCAAAAGGTATTTAAAAAATCCCGGCACAGAGGAAATACACATAATACTAAAACATTCATGTATGAACATGTATTTCAGAAAGGATGAAAAAAAAACAGAACTTTTTCTGGCCGTAGTTTCCTGTGTCGCCGTTTCCTATCCCTGTATAAAATTGCACCTACACCACTGTGACCCAGAAGCAGCGCTCTGGGTCAGGTCAATGCCCTCTATACTCAATGGGCAATCCAACCTGACTGTTGTTACATTCACCCAAACTTAAAAAAGTTCTCCCGGAGTTCTCCACCGGAAAGCCAGATATTTATAAACACGTATTACGTCACACGCTTGGGATTACGTCACGCTCTCTTTTCGGACGTGGAATCGAACTGAGAGAACAGCCGTGACATTTACATAGGTTAGATAGCCTTGAAATTGACGGGGCAATGACCGCTGGTGGTCACCTCTAGTGTAAGTTAAAGTTAGAGTTTTACGGCACTTGCAACACAATTATTAGCACAAAATATATAAGAACCGAAGATTAGAGGTGTTACCAGAGACCAACATACAAAGAAAAGAATGAGGAGAGATAAAGACGGCCGGTATTTGATAGAAGAGAAGGGGCAGAGCATTTATTTGTATTATTTTATTTTGGAGTTTGTGTTTTTTCAGTTTTGTTTTGTTTTTTGTTGTTGTTGTTTGGTTGTTGTTGTTTGTTTGTTTTTTTTGGTTTTTTTTTTTTGGGGGGGGGGGTAAGGGTGTCTAGGGTTTTGTCGGGTTTTTTTGTTTTTTTACATTATAGATCTAAATTTAATGTTTTCTTAGGTTGACGTGCTACACCTAATCTTGGGCATTTACATTACTTTATTGTTTTGCAAGTACCGTAAAACTCTTATCAAAACTAAAGCACACCGGCGTAGTGGCTATGCACACCGCTGTTGCACCCAGAGAGAGAGAGAGAGAGACGGATAGGGGAGGGGGATAGAGAGAGAGAAGGGGAGAGTGAGTGGGGTTGAAGACAGGGGTGAGGGGGGGGGGGCAAAGCAGAATGAGAGAAAGAGAAGAGAGGGGGTGGAGAGAGAGAGAGAGAGAGACATAGCATATTTACAAACAATGATGTGCGCACCAGTGGCATGTATACGCATCAAGGCCATATTTTTTTACTCCACACCACAGCAGAATCAACAAGAGCAAAGGTCAAAAGAGACGTATAAAAGTTCGGCGTAGTTGTGGTCAACACTTATTATTACTGGATGGTTCGGCATAGTTAGTGGTCAATGTTCATTTGACTGGCTGGTACTGCTGTGGTCATTATAATATTTACTAGACTGTCCTGTACAGTTGTCAATATTTACTGGACTGCCCGGTATGTAGTTAGTGGTCAAAACTTATTACTGGATGGTTCGGCGTAGTTAGTGGTCAATGTTCATTGGGCTGGCTGGTACAGTTGTGGTCAGTTTTTACAGGACGGTCCGGTATAGTCAGTGGTCGATATTTACTGAAGGTGACGGGAATAGCCCAGGATGTGAAAATGCAAGAAAAACTCCAGCTAATTTGAAAGCATCCTAGCAAAGGAATGAATGGCGAAACATGATCGCTGATGTCTCTGGCAGATCTGAAACTTGATGATTTACTGGACTGTCCGGTATAGTAATGGCATTATAATATGAGAGAGAGA
>NW_004797658.1:337373-338640 GCF_000002075.1 Aplysia californica
CGTCTCTCTCTCTCTCTCTCTCTCTCTCTCTCTCTCTCTCTCTCTCTCTCTCTCTCTCTCTCTCTCGTCTCTTGCAAGTGTTTTGGGGGTAGATCCCTCTTTCCTTTCCTACCCTCGGATGTTTCTGCCATTGTCAGTCTGACCTCGCGTTATCTCCGCACCACATGACCTCTGCCATCGTGTCGCGAAGTGATTCGGCTTCTCTCTCCTCAAACTCAAACAAACTTGTTTACTTTACCCTGAGCGTGGGGGTTTCGTTGTGGTCTGTTGCGTCTATTTCTGCCAGTGTTACACAAAGCACAGGGTGCTCAGTCCTGCCCTGTTCCCTCACCGGTGTGTATGTGTGTGTGTGTGTGTGTGTGTGTGTGTGTGTGTGTGTGTGTGTGTGTGTGTGTGTGCGGTGAACTGGTTAGGTTCTACGTCATTGCTTGCTGAAGACATGAGTACATGAGTTCGATTCCTGTGCTCAGCTGGCACTTTAACAATGCACACAGTTTTCACAATTTTACGAGAGAACAAAAACAAAAAAACAAACAAACAACAACAAAATTAAAAAAAACAACAACAACATCCAAAAACAAGACAAAAAAGCAATTTAAGAACGGAATGTTTTTACCTGTCCCCGTCGTTTTAAGCAAGAAAATTTCTGAAATTATACAAACTGAGCCCAAAAATGTGAACATATGTGATTCTGTTAATTTTAACAAAGAATGATAAAGAAAAATAATCAGAAATTATGCACACACAAGAATGATCAAATTTTGCTAAATTATGCGGGGTGCATAACACCACGGGGACAGTTTTACCAAGAAAAACAAATTCTTTGCTAACACCCCAAGTCAATATCTTTAAGAATATTATTCTGATAATAACGTCCTTAACATTGGGTATCTTTAAAGCAAATTATTATGTAGTTTTCTTGGTAACAACATTCAGTTTTCTGGCCCTTCTGTCACCTTGTAAAACCTGCATAATATTATACTGCACTTTTAAAATGATAACAGTGATGAGCAGGTGTAATCTGATAACCTTTTATAAAAAAAATAATAATATAGAGTATTTTCGTTTGTTTGCTTAGATGTTACATGCCATTATCTCTCTCAGTTCAGGCTGGCCCTGACAGACCTAGTTCACGTATCTTATCTCCAAACGAGTAATCGAAACAGTGTCGACTTGGCCGTAAACTTTGGTATTGATTACAATCTAATCAATCATTTATTAACCCTGTCGACAATTTGACCGTGGCATAGCGCTGTATCGCAGTAAA
>NW_004797658.1:341447-353040 GCF_000002075.1 Aplysia californica
TTGGGGGGGGGAGGGTTAGTAAAGGTTTTACGGCGTTCGCCATGCATAATATCATATGAGCGCCAAGGGGTGGATGTCAACAGAGAAGTCCTTACAGGGAATCAGGCTTACCCTGCTCAGTGCTAACCTCTCTAGCTTCAACAGTGCAAAGTCTGCTTCGACTATCAAGGCACCCCGGAAATAGCGGGTTGCAAGAGTGTGACAAACATACGAAGGAAGTAGAGGAAAATGACGATAGTAAGGATTAGGATAGAAAAAGTAGCAGTTTTCAGATGCAGTTCATGCGCAGTTATGAGCACGACATTGATGAATCAGCCCTTTTACAATTAGGCTACAGTTCTACTGAAGAACATGTTAATGTCTCCCCTTTGGGAATGGTCTGAAGCCACTTAAAAATTCAGTCAGTTGCATCGCTCCGGAAGGAGGGGGGGGGGGGGGGGATGCGTCTGTTCTTTGTTTTAGTAAGGTTTTTACGGCGCTCGCAACTGCGTAAGGCTATATGAGCGCCAAGGGGGGGGGGTAATCGAGTTAGTCCAAGCAAGGCCTCTGCTCTGGGATCCATGTGATCCTGACTTGTACGAAACCTTGTATAAATGTAACAAGAGTTCTTCATCATGATTGTCCGCAAGATGCTGGAATGTCCGGTGACATTCTCATCTGGATTCTCATAGCAAAAAATGCTCTCGGCACCATATATTGTTATGCTCTGTCTCTTTCGCTTCTTTTTTCTGAGGAACAACAAAATCAACAAATCTTCTTCGTCTGATGATTCCATCTCGAATGCACCCCAAAGACTGGTATGTGAGGCGTAAAGCATAAGCCCTTATATGGCCCACCTGAGGCATGAGTTTCGATGGCACAGAAGCCTTAGGCCTTAGGGGCCAAAACTTCAGTTGTTTGACCTTAACCTTAACCTTGATTTACCCGACATATAGATTTGTCTACACACATTTTTGTTAGTCTCCGACATGTTTGAGTTTGAGTTATCTGAGTCTGACTGCACTGGCTGTATATTTGTCTTCTCACAGTAACCTGGCTTGGTTAGATTATAATAGAAACATTTAAATTCTAGTAAAAATTCATACAATTCTTTGACAGAGCCTATGAAAAGGAAAATTGTCAACCGATTCCTCAATCTTTGAACAAAAAAATATTATTTTGGTTAGCCGGTAGTACACATTGCTCATCAACAAACTTTGTTTCTGTTTTTTTTTACCCTCGACTGAGATAAAATTTGAGTCTCTTTCAGTATTTAGACCATCACTCACACGCCATTCTCTGTAGGCTACAAATAACCCGGCGTGCAGAACGAGGGAGCTTCGAGAAAATCAGAGCCTAATAGGGGGCTCTTGTGGTCTTGAAGTTTCAGCATTCAAAGGTCCCGGGTCGAAACCTGACAGCAACGGAAAATATTCTTCTCTAAAAGTTTCCCCTTTCACTCCCCCCTTTCCTGCTTTCAAACCATGATCTGTAGTCTGCTTTCCACTTTCTGGCGACCCCGACCCCGCCTCTCCCCCCCCCCCCCCTTTCCTCTTGGCACCTGACACTTTCTGCAGCCTTTCTACTGCTACTTTTTTCTTTTTCTTACTGCTGTCTTTCAGCCACACCCCTGATCCTTTGGTAGGTAAGACACGCATTGCCTCCTCGGATAAGGGCGAAAACTCTCGTCCCGCGTGCAGGTTGTGCACTTCAGAGATCCCTTGATGGTCCGAAGTCGATAAGAAGAGATCTCGGAGACTTGGGCCACCACCCGTACAAAGTTCGTAACTAATTCCTACCAAACTGAAAATCTTTAATATGTCCCGAGCACCCATTATGATCTTATACTAAGCCGTTGCGAGTGCGTACGTAAAACACATTTAAAAACGAAACAAAAACAAAATACCCCCCCCCCCCCCCCAAGACAAAGGGATTCCCATTCGTCTCTAAGGAGGTCATTGATTTTTTACAAATAGCCTGCAAAGCCTTTTTTCAAGCCCTTTGATTGGTCAACAAGGGGGTCACCCGTGGCTTGAAATAAACTCCAATAGATAGCGAACAAAGAGGCATTTTCTATTTATAACCTCTTTGATAGCGAAGGATGCCCGCTTTCAAGTGGTGTGTAGTTTGCCAGGGAAATTTAGAGCCATTTTTGTGTTAGAACATGATACATGTACTATCACAACAGTGAGAACAAACTTCATTTTCATTTTGGTTTTTCCAGTAGTTAGATGCTGCCTCTCAGACCTCTCTGCAATAAAACACTATCGCACTGTCTCTTACTTTTACTTTTATGTCTGCCTGAATTGTTTTCTAGGCACATAATAAATGGCCTAATCTATTAATAATAATTTTTGTTATTATTAATATTTATTGGTTCCAAGCCAGGTTTTTGTCTTGCTCCCGTTCTCTCTTGCCTTCTACTTTAACATTTAGGCCTTTCAGAATAAAATGTTATTATTTTGTATAATTGTTAAGGCTAAAACACATTTAAAAGCATGCTTTGAAGATATTTTATTAACATTTTCAAACAGAAAAAAAAAACATAAGCTAAGAGAAACTGAAATAACGCCAAATAAAATTTTGAGTTCTTTGTGGGCACAAGTTTTTTTTTGGGCTGTTTCTGCTGTTCCACCTGATGTACCTGGCAGGCACCTGGGCCCAGTCTAGTACAGTGAGTGAGTGACAGGGGCCAGGTTGACTGACAGTTCACTCGGGTTCAGTGATCAGTGAGCTTCCCTAGCCCAGTGGACAAAGTGAGCAAGCGGATCGGCCGAACCCAAGGGATGAGTTCAGTGCAAGGACCTTAATGATAATATTATTATTATAAACCCCCTTGGGTCAATTTGAGTGAGTTTGGACTATATTACGAATCTCATGACAGACAGACTCCACGACCCACGAACGAGCTTGAACTTGAACATTTGATTTTGATGTGAATGTGATCAAATATTTGCACTGCATTTTAATATGATCATTTATTGTCAAGCCTCTCTGTGCAGCATCCAATTGGAACCTGGAATGATTTTGTCCTTTCAGACTCATGGCAATGCGTAGTTTATTATAGTTTATATCAGAATTTATAATTGACAACAAGATCAAAAGGGCAGGGTGCAGCAGTGTTCAGACTAGATCTAGATCTATGAGAAACTCGGTGTGCTGGTGTCTGCAGACAGACAAGACAGACAGACATTGTCATTGCGTGTTTAGTTTATTTAAATTTTAGTAAATCGAGTTGGGCCTTGCCTTGCTCTGGACCAGGCAAAGTGTTACAATTGGCAGAGATCTTTCACCCATTCTATTTTGCAGAAGGAGAAAGTGTATCATTGTTAACAATTTGAACTGTCTTGGAAGTACTAGCAGATCATTTTGTGGTTAAGTTACAGAACAAAGAACCCCCCCCCCCCCAAGCCAAATGGCTGACATCTCTGAAAATCAAATAATCAACCCTGATGAAGGTACAATGTATTGTGGCATCTCTGGAGATGATAAGGGCTACAGTTGTGTGAAAACTGGAGGTCCGTCTGTTCCTTGTTCTTCGGAAGAAAGTGCGACTCCTGATGTTGATGGCATGGACATAGTTGTTAAAAATGAACCTACTGACGAACCTATGTCTGGGTGTACTTGTGCTTGCGCTATGAGTGAAGATCCTGTAAATCATGACATTACAAGTGGGGAGCAAGAAGCTGAAGATGTTGAAGTGGAACAATTGTCTGTAAAAGTAAAAGAAGAACCCAGTTTTGAATGGCCATGTGATGTCAGGACTGAGGCAGATGCCACACCACGTTTTGAAAACAAGAATCCCACAGTGACAGACATTGTAATAAAAGATGAGCCTGTTTGGTGTATGGAGGAAGAAGAGGCAGAACCTGTCATTGAAACAGAGTGCTACACAGATATTGATATGGTGAAAACTGAACCAATAGGTGGAGATTTCCCTCATGACGATAAAGCGAAACCCAAAGTGAAGAATTTTGTGAAAGAGGAAGTGACAGAATGTGAGGATTCAGACTTTGGAGAAAAGACAGAAGAAGGACAAGTGGGAGATAGGGAGGAGATGTATGCTGAACCCATATTTGATGAGGATCACATCAGTCAGACTGGAGGACTGCAGCTGCAAATCAATGTGAGGAGTTTGTGTATGGGAAAGAGTTCCAACCCAGACACTGATGTTGTTAGATCCAGTAGTCCAACTTCAACTTTCTCTGCTGATCCAGCTTTTCTGAAATATGATGTTTTAAATTCTGACTCTGTTGCCAGGAATCGACGTCCTGATTTGGACTTTTCTTGTGCATTGTCGGTTTTCAGTTGTGTAAATTTTCCAGAGTCTTCTACCAGTACCACTAACTCAAAAGTGTACAAAGATACAGACCATGGTCACTCAGATGTATCCAGGCTTATGGCTAATACATATTCAGAAGAAAAACCTTACAATTGTGAAGTTTGTGGTGCAACATTTTCATGGATTAGCCAACTACAGTTGCACAAAAGAACACACACAGGGGAAAAACCTTATGGGTGTGAAATTTGTGATAAATGGTTTACAACAAATGAAACCCTAATGAGACACAAGAGAATACACACAGGAGAAAAACCTTACAAATGTGAAATTTGCGGTTTGACATTTTCACGGCCTGATATCCTACAGAGTCACAAAATGAAACACACAGGAGAACAGCCTTACAAAAAACACAAATGTGAAGTTTGTGATTCAGCGTTTGCATGGATTGGCCACTTACTGGAACACAAAAGAATTCACACGGGAGAAAGGCCTTACCAGTGTGAAGTTTGTGACGCAACATTTGCAAGGTATGGGGACCTACGAATTCACAAAAGAATACATACAGGAGAAAAACCGTACAAGTGTGACGTTTGTGATGTGTCGTTCACTCATCGTGGCAACCTTCGGAGACACAAGAAACTACATACAGAAGAAAAAAAGCCTTACAGGTGTGAATTTTGTGGTGAAATTTTTAAACATGGTGGACGCCTACAAAGTCATATAAAAACACACCATGGAGAAAAGCCCCGTGAATGTGAAGTGTGTGGTTTAATGTTTGAATCGACTGCCCAGTTACAGATACACAAAAGAACACACATTGGAGAAAAGCCTTACAAATGTGAAATTTGTGATGCCACGTTTACCCAAAATCAAAGCCTACAGAGACACCAAAGAACACACACAGGAGAAAAACCGTACAAGTGTGAAGTTTGTGATGCAATGTTTTCAGATTATAGCAACCTACAGAGTCATAAAAGAACACACACAGGAGAAAAGCCTTACAAGTGTGAAATCTGTGATGCAACGTTTCCACAAAATCACAGCCTACAGAGACACAAAAGAACACACACAGGAGAAAAGCCTTACAAGTGTGAAGTTTGTGATGCATCATTTGCACACAATCACAGCCTTCAGAGACACAAAAAGACACACACAGGAGAAAAACCGTACAAGTGTGAAGTTTGTGGTGTAATGTTTTCAGATAATAGCAACCTATTGAGTCACAAAAGAACACACACAGGAGAAAAGCCTTATAAGTGTGAAGTTTGTGATGCAACGTTTACACAAAATCGCAGCCTACAAAGACACAAAAAGACACACACAGGAGAAAAACCTTACAAGTGTGAAGATTGTGATGCAACGTTTTCAGAGAATAGCCACCTGCAGAGTCACAAAAGAACACACACGGGAGAAAGGCCTTACAAGTGTGAAGTTTGTAATGCAACGTTTACTCTCAGTGGGAGCTTACGGAATCACGAAAGAACACACACAGGTGAAAGGCCTTACAAATGTGAAGTTTGTGGCGCAACATTTGCACAGAACAGCAGTCTAAAGAAACATCAAAGAACACACATAGGAGAAAAACCTATCAAGTGCGAAGTTTGAGATGCAACATTTATAGCTGCTTGCAGCCGACCGAGTCATAAAAGAACACTCACAAACAGGAGAAAAGCCGTACAAAAGTGTGAAGTTTGTGATGCATCATTTACGAGTCGGAGTAGCCTATAGACTATAGAGGCACAAAGGAACATGCACAAGAAGAGAATTTTTAAGTCTTCACAGGTGTGAAGTACAGTCCATGCCGGCTTTAAGCACGGTCATCGGGAAAAAGCTTAAGCGTGCTTAAAGCCGAAGCGTGCTTGAGTGCGAAGTAGATATAATCCAGAGATTTTCATGCAGAAAATTTCACTTGCTATTTCCCTTTGAATGTAAGTAGGCCTATAGCGGTCCCGCAAAATTGTGCACTCTTATTTTTACCCACCATGGTAGTTTTTGTTTTCTTGTTTGTTTTTGTTTTGTGGTCGAATGGGAAATGAAAAGTTAACTTAGACGGCCAGTCACGATACAGCACACTTGGCACTAGGCCTACACACTGCCTGTGCGTACCACTGCCCGCTGTGCCACATTCATACCACCGCCTTCATCCCACCTCGCGCGTGATACACAATCAGGATTAACTGATAGCGATGGTCAAAGGTGAAATCGCAGCCAGCCTCCCTTTCTCATCTCGCCGACTCTTTGTATTTTTTTCGTCTGTGTGTAGCTTTGCCAAAGGCTAGATCTATGTCCAGGCGCGTGGCTGTGTGCATCTCTCTGCCTTCCTCTCCGCCTGTGTGAGTGTGTGACTCCGTCGCTTGCGTTCTTTGTGTTTCTCTTAATTAACACACTCACTGCTGCGGTGTAGACTGTTCGAACTTTGATAGGTCATCATGAAAGCATTGACTGTCTTGTAAATGAAGCGTGCTTGAAGCAGAAGTTACCGTGCTTAAAGGCGTGTAGTTTATATAGCAAAAATTCGGTAAGAGCCGTTTAGCGTGCTTGAGTCCGAAACGTGCTTAAAGCCGGCGTGCTTAAAGCTGGCACGGACTGTACCTTAGATTTGCAGCTTGTGGTTTGAGCACTCTCACTCAATCCCACCAGACTAGATGAGTCAAGACTGGCCACAGTTTGCCTAGCAAGTCTCTAGCAGTCTTCCACTAGTCAAGATGCAATCTGCGCTGTCCTCTCGTACTGTACCGCCAGCCCCACTGTACTGCCAGCTTTATGTTTGTCCCAAAGTAGGCGGTATAACTGGGTTTTACTATTGTAAGTTTAGAGCACATTCTCTTTGTGGGCCACACTTCTACTGAAGGGTAAAAAATGAGCTCTGTGAAGAAGGCTGTTGTGATACAGGTATGAAGTTTGCGGTATGAATTTGGGATTGTGGGCTGGCTGCAGCCTGTAGTAGGAAGACAAGAATAGATTTTGTTTTACGAGGAATTTCTCATACAGTGAAGTTTGAGGTGCATACATGTAGTACCAGTGTACTTGCGCTGGATGGTCAGTCAAAGTCAAAAGTGAAGGGAAGCAAAATTTTAAGGACATATATGTGGTGAAGAAATACTTTACTGGTGTTAAGTTTGTGCGGTACAATTTTAGTTTATGTAGACAGAAAAAATGGCTTCCTCAAGAAGCAGGGCTTTACAAGTATAAATTATAATGTATTTTTGGAGGAGGCAAAAGTGGTAGCACATCGTTTTAAAAATGACTTGTGCTGTTTGTCTGGAAAGATGAAAAGGGAAAGTTCTACAAAGCGCAATGACATTTATATATTATATTATGAAAGTATAATGTAACGTCTTGTGTGGTTAAAGGTCAGTGTTGATCATGCCTTGCAAATGTGGCACCAAACCACAGTCGTTTCCCTTTCAAAATAGTATTAATAGTGCTGTTTGTCAAACTTCGTACGAGTATGTCAATCAATTCGACTCTGGACTGTTCACCAACAGTGAGCTTACAGTCACTGCAATATGTCAGAATGTGTACTCGAGACTGTAGTTGTACACTGTTACCACATATTTTCATTTTACTTGGGGATTTCTTGTGTTGCTTGGTCTATATTTATTATAAATTTTTGTGTGTGTTCTTCATTATTGAATGTATGAGAAAATATGGAAAATGGGAAGCCAGAAGTAGGAGATGTTGCTGATTTTTTATGACTTTTGTCCAATATGTATTGTTGGTAGAGTGTTTTTTCTCAAAGCCAGAGAAAAATAGGTGCCATTGTATGCTGTCAATGCCTGTGCATTTTTAAATCCTATTATTGCTTCTTATTGAAAGCAGATCGTGTACATACATACATTAATTTATTATAATTATATTATAGAATTGTGTTCTGGCAATTGTAAGTTATTATTAGTACAGTGGGCCCCGGCTATAAAAGGATCGCCAGGTTCAACGTGATCCTGTTGTGGCCAAACCCTGTTATGTGGGTGGTTGGCGGGTGCTCTTTTGTGTGGTTTGCTCATTCTTTCCTATCAATGATCAAACATAGATCTGTCGTCCTTATCTCCCCTCCTCCTTTTTTGTGTATGTTACTCTCTTGTGACATATAATCTATTCTTCTGCATTTATATATGACCTTATTGAATTGTGTAGCAAGTGCCGTAAAAGTCTTACATGTACTAAAACTAAAAAGCCAAGATGTGGATTAAGTTTAAGACATATCACTGTAACTCATGATTTTAACGAGTGGAATGTCTTTCATAGATTACCCTCTGCCGGTTTACTGGTTATTCATATGTTCTTTTCCAATATATGTGAAGTGTGCTGACAAAATGAGTTACTTCTCAGATTTTAGTCCTGTCCTCTATGGAAAAAGATGAATTTATGAATGGAGTTTGTTTAATTTATAATGAAATAATTAATGACATGATTATGATGTACCGGTACTTGAGGAAAATTGCATAACTTGAAAATCAACAAATTTTACCCCAGTGTAGATTTTTAATAAGTTAATATAATATAATACCTCCATTCATGGATGTAGCTCATTTTGTCACCTTTCCTATTATTATTGTCATTTATTGTTTTCATTTCTTCTTATTGTTATCTTTCTTTTTCTAATGTCTTAATGGACTATTACATGATCAGTTAGTGGGTGACCGGAGGCTGCCGCGCCACTGGTAGCTCCAACTTCTTTACTTTCCCTCTGATGTTTTTGTCTGTCTGTCTGCCTTACTTTTTCCCAGCTTTAAAAATTACCGTTATTGTGTCGGATGTGCTTCTCTTTACGCAAGAAACCAAAGGTCAGTTAATACTGGCTGTTGTCCATCCTCCTTGTGATTTATAAGAAAATACTACATAGCCTACATGATGTTATATTATAAAATTTGTAGAGATATATATATATATATGTAGATCTACATCTTAGAATGAATCTATTTTTCACATCCTTGATGTACTTGTGATTTTTTTTTTGTGATCTTCTAAATCCAGCAAGATATTGAGTCTCTTATAAGTCGCTTTGGAAGCCCACTTCCTAAGTGATCCAAAAAAAATTGTGTTTGGGTCGGAAAAAACGCCCAACTAAAATAAAAAAAATTAAATTTAGGTTACTCCCCTTAGAAACCAACTTTATGTCACGTTTGCCTTCGAGCATGCTTTTCTGAGGGAATGGGCACCGTTTAGATTAGCTAGAACAAGATCTCTTTGAAACTGTCAGTATTTCTAAAAGAAAAAAAATCATTTTGACGGACTGCATAGCGTACCCATCGGATTAACGAGTAAAATTCCGCTTTGGAAAGTGGTAGCACAGAGTTCCCCACATCGTATGGATACGATAGTAAAACATGACGTAAGGATAGTGTTAAGATGGTCTCAAAGTTGTCTTTGTGCAGCTTCTTTCATGGCTAATTCTTCCTCTGTTTGTGAAGTGCAGATTCTGTCGCAGTACTTGCATGTCAGTGAGGTAGATCGAAGCTCTGTTATAGTATGAAGAGTATGAAGTATGATATAAAACCTAATAGTGTTTATAGGGGCGTTAAACCTATACCATTTTATTTTCAAGTATGATATTATCTGATATATCATAATAATCAGCTTTAGCCTCTTGTGGGTCATCACAATTCGCCCTGGATGTAGTTTTGTTTCATTTACTGTTTTCCTGGTTTTTTTCTCCATACAAATGTATATTATAGGCCTACATATGTTTTAGGTTTTAGTCAATGGTTGTGGGGGGTTGGTGGGTGCTTTGGTGTGGTTTGCTCCTTCTTTCCTATCAAACAACTATAGTCCGTATCTCCCCTCCTTCTTTTTTGTGTTTGTTGCTGGATTGTAACTCCTCTAATCTTCGGCACTTATTATATGAACTTATTGTGTTGCAAGTGCCGTAAAACTCTAACTAAAATTAAGTTAATGGTTGGACCACAGTTACAGTTACAGCTGAGTATGCCTATTCTGAATTTTTGCTATGAATGAACATTTTTACCTTACTAATTATTTTGTATGATATTGGGCTCAAGGATAAATTGTTATGATGAGCCTGCCGAAGCCGAAATCCTGTCATAAGTGGAGCCCACTGTACTTGTGTTAGCTGGAGACGACGTGGATATATTCATTGCAATTATTATACTGCTGTCTCCACCTAAGATCCCACCGCTGTAACTTTAACTTTAAGATCCTGCTGTTTTAAGAAGAAACATTTTTTTTTCTACTAGACTACATGTAAAGAATTGTAAACAAAAATCACTACACGTGTATTAAGATCCTGCTTTGATTCACTCTGAAAGTTTTCTTTCAGCTAAGATCCCGCATTTCAGATAATAATAATTTACGGAACAAAAACCTAGGCGGGCACATCCGATCAACCAAGAGTGAAAAGTTGAGATCATTGAACTACCTGTTACATCAAAGCTCTGCTACTATCCTGAATGTGATCACATAAGTGTTGTAAAAGTCAATGAAATGGGACATAAACATATGTACAATGTTTGCCCCGGACGGGACCACTTTGAGGTGTGAACTGATTGATGTGTTTTTTCCCCATACATCGCTCTTCTTGCATCTGAGTTCTCCACCAAAATTTTTACATCACTCGCTGGGTGGATAGGGCCTACACGTTCACTCCCGGTGGGATCACATATAGAACTGTGAACTCTCTTCCCTGACCATTGCTGCAGTTGTCTCTACTCCGGAATTTGCCAGGCAGACTGTACTTTAATTGGTGTTTTCACAATGTATTAACGAAAGGCGGGGGGAACTTTGTCAGAGATGGAAAGCTCTAAATTTTAGACAGGTAAAGGGGAGGGGCAACTGGGATAAGCGTAGATCTTGAGACTCATGATAGGATAAAAAGTGAAAATAGTATGCCCCATGAGCTCATACCACTGCGATTGGTCATCAAGGTTGACCACTCTTTGCTCGCCATATAAACCCACCCAGTCGTTACGTCAGTTTATTTTAGGGTGAAGGGAAACTATTTTACCGTTTGTGGGCCTTAACATGGGTCACTGTAGATTCTTCCCTTGGTGCGTCGGCTAAGATCCCATTCGCCTAAGATCCCGGGATCTTTGGCGGAGACAACTGTATTATTATTATTACCGGCATTGTAATGAATTATCATAATAGTGGTGGGAGTAGTATTACTGTACAAGGATTGTTTTGTTATTGTAGTATGATATTATTAGGCCGACTTTGATTAAGAATTTTTATTATGATAAAAAATTGTGTTTTTATTATAATAATGTTATTGTTATTATCCTATTCTTCTTCTTCTTCCTCTTCTTCTTGTTCTTCTTCTTCCTCTTCTTCTTGTTCTTCTTCTTCCTTTTCTTCTCCTCCTCCTCCTCCTCC
>NW_004797658.1:355573-357074 GCF_000002075.1 Aplysia californica
TATATATATATATGGCAAATTTGAAGTTAAACAGTCACAATTGGTCGCTTTTACGGACAAGTGGGCTAACACAGATTTCAGGGGTTTCCAGAAATCTTGGCCTACACCAAAAGTGGGCTTTTCCCTACCTATAGGAGAAGTTTGGTTTCATTGGTGTGTATATTTGGTCGTAGAGAAAGCTCTCCTTGTATTTTAAAGAAACTGAACAAGGGGCGAAAACTTTACCTTCGATTTTGTCAGAACAGCATTTTTCGGGATAGCCCCCTTGTGCTTAAAAGTGACCAAATATGCTGAATGCATACATTATAAAGAAAGAAGAATTGAATTTTTTTTTAAACAAAGGAAAGAAGAGATGAAACTAAAACAACTCTTAACATTAGATAGCTTGTGCCTCTATAAAAGTATTAAGCTAAATCATTGATGATCTATCTATGACTACTGTGATCATGAGTGAGTGTGCTGGCAGTTGAGAAGGGTCCGAATTTGTGGTAATTTCTTGTCAGCATCAGTGTATTATTACTGGTACATGTAATATTGCACATTATTTTATATTTGATTTATGTACGTTTGCTCTTGCTTATTACTTCTCTGAAAGTAGTGAAGTGAATGTCAAGATCTAATTAGATGTATGTGTTCATTGTTGCATTTTAAATAAAAGTCGTGAGTGTATGATCTTGAATCCTTTAATAAATTCATTTTAGTCCATTTGGAAATACATACTTTTATACAAATTCTATGAATAATTGTACTGTGCCAAGCACATGTTTTTAAGTTCATAAGGTTCCAGAATTAGAAGATAATATTAACACCAACGAGGACCAAATTTTCCTTAGCTACATGTAGTTGTTGTTCCGTGTGCAAGTTGCGCACATTAAAGAGATCCCTTGGTGGTCCATAATCGATACATGTCATACTAACAGTAATAGTAATAGTCTTGGCCGCCACCCTGGCAAAATTTGAAATTAATTCCAACTAAACTGTGTCCCATGCGCTCATATGACGTTATGCAGTTGCGAGGGCAGTAGGCACACACACGCACAAACACACGCACAAACACACACACGCACAAACACACGCACAAATACAAACAACGACAGAAAAAGTTGTTGTGGACACACAACTTTTGGGACAATGTTTGTAGAAGTAGAAGATAGTTGCTTACGTAATTCTATTGTTTATCGAATTATTAGAGTAAATTGATGATCATTTCTTAATTACTGTATAGTGACATAATTTTATTTATTCAGTAAGCCTTTTTTTAGGTAAGTGTTTTATGGTGCTACACATAAGGTCATACATATGAGCGTACAGGAGGACACATTCAACATTTTTTTTTGATTGATAAGAATTAATTTTGAATTTTGCGCGGATGGCGGCGGAAGCCTACTCTATCGATTTTTGGACCACCAAGGGATCTTTAACATACGCAACTTGTGCTCGGGACTTCCGAGTTTTTCGACCTTATCCTTGCCCCCCCAAATAGACCCACCTCTTCGTGGTG
>NW_004797658.1:360813-363313 GCF_000002075.1 Aplysia californica
GTCTCATTTCACCTCCTTTCCTGCTCTCTAGCAATGTTCTGTTGTCTGCTTTCATTTCCACTTTCTGCCCCCACCCCCTCACCTCCTTTGCCCACTCCTCTGGGCTCCTGACTCTTTCTGCAGCCTTTCTACTGCTACTGCTTGGCTCCTCCTTACACAGACAGTCTGTCTTTCTGCCTCACCCCTGATCTTCTGGTAGGGAAGATCTACACCTAGCCTTCTCGGACAAGGGCGAAAAATCTCGGAAGGCCCGTGTGCAAATTGTGCACGTTGAAGATCCCTTGGTGGTCTAAAATCGAGTTTCGGCCGCCACCCGGGCAAAATTCAAAATTTCCTACCAACTGAAAATATTAGGTGTGACCCGCGCGCTCATATGACCTTATGCCGCTTGCGAGCGCCGTAAAACACTTTACCAAAAAAAAAAAAGTTACGAATCTCACAAAACCTGGACTTAACAGTCAGTTACAATGTGTTCATTACATGTAGTTTTTAAATTTTGATTTTGTTCAGGAGCTGTTGGTTTCTTATCGAGCACGAAACCTCTTTTGCACATGTCATGGGCCGTGTTAGATTTTGGTTATAATCTTAATCTTCTGTCAGTCAGTGAGGAACAGAGGTCCCTAAACTGCCATGGTTTGGAATTGGATGGTATTAGGTATTGGTGGAATGACCAGGAATGAACAAAGCCGCCCTCGTGAGAATCACCGGATGGCTTGGTTTAGTGGACTACACCGCGCAAGTTCTGGAACTTACCGTTATAATTTTCGTCATGGTGTAATTCTAGTAGACATCTCCATGCTTAGCAAGGCATTTTCTCACAGGGCCAATGACTAGACAATTCTTGGAAAACCAAATCTAAATTAACGTTGGAGTGGTCACCAATAAATAGTCCCAATATAATAGAATCTATATAATATATGAATCCTACAGCCAGTACAGGTTGTTTATAAAGTCCCGTGAAACTGCCGCTAAAGAAAAGCGGCTTTGCCCGTAATTTAGACCCTTTTGGTTAATCATTTACTTGAAAAGCAACTTTCAGAAACACAAAAGAACACACACAGGAGAAAAAACCTAACAACAAGTTTGAGGTTTGTGGTTAATCATTTGCAAAGAATTGCAACCTACAGACACAAAAGAACACACACAGGAGAAAACCCTTACAAATGTGAAGTTTGTGGGTTAATATTTTCCAGGAGAGGTAACCTACAGAGACCAAAAAAGCACACATGAGTGAAAAGCCTTACAATTTACAGTTTCAGATGTGAAGCGTGTTATGTAATTATTGTAATGTTTCCCTCAAAGTTAAAGAAGCAGTCTATGGGATCGTAAAAGAAGACAGCAGGAGAAAACCTTACAAAGTGTGAAGTTTACGGTGTGACATTTACACCATGTGATGGCTTACACTAGTGGATGACATCGCCTTGGTTGGAAAACACACTGGTGTAAATTATGTCTACGACAATGGGAATGTGTAAGTGTACATGCATGATCCAGTCAAATGTATTGTAAGTGTAAGATTTCTTGTGTGTCTTTGGTTTGACAGACCAGCATCCGTGGTGTAGCGGTGAGAAATGCAGAAGACCAGAGTTTGATTTCCATGTGGGGAGAATGTTGTTAATTGAGTATAATAATAATAACCCCCCCCCCCCCCCCGAAAAAAAAGAAAAACCTTATCTTGATCAAGAGGTAATCAAGACTGCCAACTTGCGATTTTAGAATTTTAGAGTGGTTATATACAGTCGACCCCGCTGGTGTTGAAATCGTTAGGGTTATTTTTCGACTAAGTTCTAAGGTGATCCTTTTCTCGGGCCCCAGCCCTGCACTTCTTATCATGTCCCAATGGTAATGGTAAAGTTGAACTTCGGATGAGTTTTTTTTTTTCGCTCCCCCGATGACATCAACTCTTCCGTAGTTGACGGTATAAAAGCTTAAAACTTTGAACCACCTTCATTTACACGTGTTACGCCATCTGCCACCGATGAAAAATAAGATGTTAATACTCGTAGCATTTGAATTTGAAGTATAATCCATGCGAAAGAACTTAAAATTAAGAATGGTGTGTTATTAAATGTTCAAAAGGAAACAAAAGGAGAGAGAGAGAGAGAGAGAGAGAGAGAGAGAGAGAGAGAGAGAGAGAGAGAGAGAGAGAGAACGGCTGTTGTGGGAATTTTAACACTAGATCTAGATCTTGATCTAGATTCTAGTCTAATTATTAATTATTGAAGCACCAACATTTTATTTTCATAGCATGACCCACTTTTTAGTGAACTTAATAATATTCGTATAATAGGACAAACGCAAAGACATTGTAAATCAACCCCTTTTTAAAATCACCAATTTATATAAATAATTAATTAATTATACTTCAAGTCATCTCACATTCACATTGAAATCCTTTTGTGACTATCAACTTTGACCTTTGAAAACAACTACTTCCGGGTTAACAGAAAGAGGTTGACTTGTTTACAACGAAAACTCCCACATGCTATTTTGTCTCTCC